>NC_055968.1:235000-240000 GCF_018492685.1 Alosa sapidissima
TAGGCATACTGCAGGGGTGTAAAATGGAGGGGCGCAAATGCAGACACCGAGATGGGAAATGGATATAAGGTTTGAATGTTAAGGTTAGTCAGCAGCACAAAGCGGTAGGTAAATCTCGGTAGTCAGGTTCAATACAGAGGAAACAGAGGCAAGACAAAAATAATAATCAATAAGAATCCAAAAATTCAAGAGTTTTTAAAAAAAAAAAAAAGACGTGACGTGGAACGACAGGGCTGAAACATTTAGAAAATAAGTCAGAAAAGATCCAGAAACAAGACAGTGTGTGACAGAGATAGTCAGGGTGATTGAGTAACTTAGAACAGGGATGCAGGACTCAATCAACAGAAATCCAGGAAGTGCAGTAACAGGACACAACAGGGCGTGGACAGAGGGGCCTAGCACACATGACCAACACGCTATGACAAGGAACAGGAAACATAGAACCTGGACCAGACTGTGACTCATACACTATATCCTAGGGGTAAACATTTTTACATAGGTGTAGGACATTGAGTAGCCTACATTAGGGTGTAACTGGTTCAAACATTATCAGATCATATGATGGCTGGATGGATGGATGTGTTATGACAATGTGATATGTGATATGGTTTTAAAAGATCTGAGGTGTAGTGTTTTTTTTGTTTTTTTTAAAGAAAAATAAAAAAATAAAAAATAAAAATTGCGGGAATTGCCAGCAATTGAATATGTTGCAACTATTGAGGTTTAAACTTGGAAAAGTACAGATTTTTGTAAAATGCTGCGACATTTAGAAATTCAATTAGGGGCAGTACACTTACCGGTAGTTACATTTCTAACCACCTGGTCCTGGATCTTATAAAGTCTCCTTTAGCCAAATCCCAATAAAAGTTCACCATCAAGTTTGTAAGCTGATATTTCCAACTTTTCTTCTTCACTCATCTCTTTTGTCAGCTCATTTATTGTCTTTAGTAGTTTCATCTCTAACTGTTTGTTTCTTCTCATTAGGCTATTGGTCATGGATATTGCATTGACATTATTGTTTATTACTTTTTTTTCCTTTACATAGTCTTAACCACATTTTAAAGTCATTTTCATCTGTAAGTCGCTTGGGACACAATCCATCATTGTTTTTTTGGCGGCCTTACAAGGGCAAAATATCTGGTCATATCCTTAACAAAAAACAAACTTTTTTTTAAAAGTAAAATGCATCGTTCAGCGGTCAAAGTGTATGAGTAGATGCTTACTTTATTCTGAGGAGGAGTTCAAGGGTGTCTAAAGTATAAAAAAGAAAGGATCCCTCACCTTTTAATTAAAAAGGTCTGTTTTTAACTCCTCCTTCTCCTACTTTGCTCTGAAGAAATAAAATGCAGGAAAACCAATGTGATTCAGTAGGCCTACTGTGTAAATATGATACAGAAGTACTGTACTGCCCGTGGCACGGAGCAAGGTGGTTCATGTCCCAATGCATATTAAATCCCTTTTAGAGGGCATTTAGAGGTCCCTTAATAGGCCAAAAAAGCTGACACACAATGTTGTGAGACACCGACTCATTTTTGGAGAAAAGTTGATCATTGTTCATCCTTAGTCATTAATGTTATACATCATAGATTTAGGGAGATATTAGACTCTCATCCGTCGAAATGGCTGATTTAGCGGGGGATTGTATGTCAGCGGAACTTGTAGATAGAACATGGTGGGGTAATCAAGGATTCTTGTTATGCTTTTATGAAAAATGGATACAATTGGAAGCCTAATATTTTCAAAACGTTGTGCGTTAAGCTCATAGGCTTAAATAACAATTATTATTAAAGTTTATTTAGGCAGGGACAGATACAGAATAATGATTTTGAACATTTTTATCTTTACCCCCACAAACACATCAACACATGGTAAAGTACGTAGATAGTTTAAAAATTGAACGCATGTATCAAAGTCCCACTATACAACCAGCCGCTCCGCATTTTCATTTCATTCTTGAAAAGTCAGAATCTTTTGAAACAGGCGAGAACATGAACAGCTAGTCAAGAAGGGCAAAATAATAGGTGAAACAACATAGTTTAGTTACCCCGAAATAGTAGTCTAAATAGCATGTTAGGCCTAACATAGACCTCTCTAAGTTTTCTGAAAATGTAAGTTCATACAAACACTATTCCAATAGCAATAAAACTATTTGTTTTGGGGCGCTTGGGGACTGTGTCTTACCTAGATGTGTAATTGTACCCGTTGTGTTTCATTGGACGATAACATTTTAGGGCGGGTGTGGTAACATAAGCATACTAGCTATATAAACTAGTTTGGCTATGTAGCCAGTAGCTCTCAAAGACTTACCGACATGGCTGAAGCACATGCACCTAGCGCACCCGTCTCCAAGAAAAGAGTTACGCTCATGCCGGTTAGCAACAGGATTGAAAACTTTCTGGGTAAACCGAGTGATGCAGTGGAATACCAATGGCTGCTAAGCGATGGTCGCAGAGGAGGCTATGTTTTTGACAAAGATAATTGCAGTGTGAAACTATATGCTATGGCATCGCAGGATTTGGTGTTTTCAGATGACATGCCACACATCTCATTTTGTGACACCGATTGGATAATGTTTAGGGACATTTGGAGCGATATTGAGCTACCTATGGACACCACCTACACAGCGGCATGGAATAGCGCGCTCTATACCCAGCGCTACCATATTTATGCTCACTGTCCAAAGAACTTCATTCACCTGTCTAGTGATGTTTACAGAAAACCATCATATGATTCTGATGAAAATAAATTCGCAGATACACCTAAAGTGAGGTATCTATGGAAAGACCTGCATGTTCTAAGTAATGTTTTCAAAAAGGTTGATAGATTGTTCAAATGGAGTGCTGATTTGGAAAGATACCGAGGTGCCCTGACGTGTCTATCCAAGACACGTCAAGCTGATCTGGATCTGGCCAAACAATGTGAATTGGCACCTCTGGAATCAACGCCTCTAGCTCATGAAACTTAAAAAAGTGGTGTTCATCTTTTTTTCTTTTCTTTTGTTCATCTTTTTTTTTGCTGTAATGACCCCACCCTTTTTCTTGTTCTTTTATTATTAATAGTATTATCATGTCATTTTATTGCCTTTTTTCTCTGATTGCTTGTTTAATGGATTGAGTGTTTTATTGTTGTAAGGTGACCTTGAGTGTTGAAATGAGTCACAACATTGTGTGTCAGCTTTTTTGGCCTATTAAGGGACCTCTAAATGCCCTCTAAAAGGGATTTAATATGCATTGGGACATGAACCACCTTGCTCCGTGCCACGGGCAGTACAGTACTTCTGTATCATATTTACACAGTAGGCCTACTGAATCACATTGGTTTTCCTGCATTTTATTTCTTCAGAGCAAAGTAGGAGAAGGAGGAGTTAAAAACAGACCTTTTTAATTAAAAGGTGAGGGATCCTTTCTTTTTTATACTTTAGACACCCTTGAACTCCTCCTCAGAATAAAGTAAGCATCTACTCATACACTTTGACCGCTGAACGATGCATTTTACTTTTAAAAAAAAGTTTGTTTTTTGTTAAGGATATGACCAGATATTTTGCCCTTGTAAGGCCGCCAAAAAAACAATGATGGATTGTGTCCCAAGCGACTTACAGATGAAAATGACTTTAAAATGTGGTTAAGACTATGTAAAGGAAAAAAAAGTAATAAACAATAATGTCAATGCAATATCCATGACCAATAGCCTAATGAGAAGAAACAAACAGTTAGAGATGAAACTACTAAAGACAATAAATGAGCTGACAAAAGAGATGAGTGAAGAAGAAAAGTTGGAAATATCAGCTTACAAACTTGATGGTGAACTTTTATTGGGATTTGGCTAAAGGAGACTTTATAAGATCCAGGACCAGGTGGTTAGAAATGTAACTACCGGTAAGTGTACTGCCCCTAATTGAATTTCTAAATGTCGCAGCATTTTACAAAAATCTGTACTTTTCCAAGTTTAAACCTCAATAGTTGCAACATATTCAATTGCTGGCAATTCCCGCAATTTTTATTTTTTATTTTTTTATTTTTCTTTAAAAAAAACAAAAAAAACACTACACCTCAGATCTTTTAAAACCATATCACATATCACATTGTCATAACACATCCATCCATCCAGCCATCATATGATCTGATAATGTTTGAACCAGTTACACCCTAATGTAGGCTACTCAATGTCCTACACCTATGTAAAAATGTTTACCCCTAGGATATAGTGTATGAGTCACAGTCTGGTCCAGGTTCTATGTTTCCTGTTCCTTGTCATAGCGTGTTGGTCATGTGTGCTAGGCCCCTCTGTCCACGCCCTGTTGTGTCCTGTTACTGCACTTCCTGGATTTCTGTTGATTGAGTCCTGCATCCCTGTTCTAAGTTACTCAATCACCCTGACTATCTCTGTCACACACTGTCTTGTTTCTGGATCTTTTCTGACTTATTTTCTAAATGTTTCAGCCCTGTCGTTCCACGTCACGTCTTTTTTTTTTTTTTAAAAACTCTTGAATTTTTGGATTCTTATTGATTATTATTTTTGTCTTGCCTCTGTTTCCTCTGTATTGAACCTGACTACCGAGATTTACCTACCGCTTTGTGCTGCTGACTAACCTTAACATTCAAACCTTATATCCATTTCCCATCTCGGTGTCTGCATTTGCGCCCCTCCATTTTACACCCCTGCAGTATGCCTAATAGTAACCTAATAGTAATCTATAACTAATGCTATAGTAACCTAATATTTTTGCAAAGGATTAGAGGATAATTTAGAGTATGTATGCATAGAGAATATACTGCCCAAACATGCCGCATAAGACCCCACCTCTACATTGCAGACTTTTTTCTCTTCACATGGTGAAGTACACCAAATACATCAATCCAGTTCCAAATTTGATCTGGAAATTCAGAAATTCTGGAAATACTATGTTGGTAAAAAGAGCAGTGTTTGGTAGTTGGGTCAAACAAAAAAGACAGAAAGCTATATGTTACGTGGCTCGACCCAATCTTCATAAGCAATATTGC
>NC_055968.1:845000-1137500 GCF_018492685.1 Alosa sapidissima
GCTGCTCTGGGTAGAGTACTGCTCTGGGTACTGCTCTGGGTAGAGTGCTGCTCTGGGTACTGCTCTGGGTAGAGTGCTGCTCTGGGTAGAGTGCTGCTCAGGGTAGAGTGCTGCTCTCGCTACTGTTCTGGGTAGAGTGTGACTCTGGGTAGAGAACTGCTCAGGGTAGAGTTCTGCTCTGGGTAGAGTGCTACTCTGGGTGGAGTTCTGCTCTGGGTAGAGTGCTGCTTTGGGTAGAGTGCTGCTCTGGGTACTGCTCTGGGTAGAGTGCTGCTCTGGGTAGAGTGCTGGGTATAGTGCTGATCTGGGTACTGCTCTGGGTAGAGTGCTGCTCTGGGTAGAGTGCTGCTCAAGGTAGAGTACTGCTCAAGGTAGAGTACTGCTCTGGGTAGAGTGCTGCTCTGGGTGCTGCTCTGGGTAGAGTGCTGCTCTGGGTACTGCTCTGGGTAGAGTGCTGGGTAGAGTGCTTCTCAGGGTGGAGTGCTGGGTAGAGTGCTGCTCTGGGTAGAGTGATGCTCAGGGTAGAGGGCTGGTCTACTGCTGCTCTGAGTAGAGTGCTGCTCAGGGTAGAGGGCTGCTCTAGTGCTGCTCTGAGTAGAGTGCTGCTCTTGGTAGAGTGTTGCACTGGGTAGAGTGCTGCTCTTAGTTTAGTGTGCTTAGTGATGGGTCAGAATGGCTGGGTCAATGGGTGTGTGTAGAGTGCTGCTCAGGGTAGAGTCTGCTCAAGGTAGAGTACTGCTCAGGGTAGAGTACTTTGTAGAGTACTGCTCTGGGTAGAGTGCTGCTCTGGGTGCTGCTCTGGGTAGAGTGCTGCTCTGGGTACTGCTCTGGGTAGAGTGCTGCTCTGGGTAGAGTGCTGGGTAGAGTGCTGCTCTAGGAAGAGTGCTGGGTAGAGTGCTGCTCTGTTTAGAGGGCTGCTCTACTGCTGCTCTGAGTAGAGTGCTGGGTAGAGTGCTGCTCTGGGTAGAGTGCTGCTCTGGGTATAGTGCTGCCCTGGGTACTGCTCTGGGTAGAGTGCTGCTAAAGGTAGAGAACTGCTCTGGGTAGAATGCTGCTCTGGGTAGAGTACTGCTCTGATTAGAGTGCTGCTCTGGGTACTGCTCTGGGTAGAGTGCTGCTCTGGGTACTGCTCTGGGTAGAGTGCTGGGTAGAGTGCTTCTCAGGGTGGAGTGCTGGGTAGAGTGCTGCTCTGGGTAGAGTGATGCTCAGGGTAGAGGGCTGGTCTACTGCTGCTCTGAGTAGAGTGCTGCTCAGGGTAGAGGGCTGCTCTAGTGCTGCTCTGAGTAGAGTGCTGCTCTGGGTAGAGTGCTGCTCTGGGTAGATTGCTGCTCTGGGTAGAGTGTTGGGTAGAGTGCTGCTCAGGGTAGAGGGCTGCTCTACTGCTGCTCTGAGTACAGTGCTGGGTAGAGTTCTGCTCTGGATAGAGTGCTGCTCTGGGTACTGCTCTGGGTAGAGTGCTGCTAAAGTTAGAGAACTGCTCTGGGTATAGTGCTGCTCTGGTTAGAGTACTGCTCTGGTTAGAGTGCTGCTCAAGGTAGAGTAATGCTCTGGGTAGAGTGCTGCTCTGGGTACTGCTCTGGGTAGAGTGCTGGGTAGAGTGCTACTCAGGGTAGAGTGCTGGGTAGAGTGCTGCTCTGGGTACAGTGCTGCTCAGGGTAGAGGGCTGCTCTGGGTAGAGTGCTGCTCTGGGTAGAGTACTGCTCTGAGTAGAGTGCTGCTCTGTGTACTGCTCTGGGTAGAGTGCTGCTCTTGGTAGAGTGTTGCACTGGGTAGAGTGCTGCTCTTAGTTTAGTGTGCTTAGTGATGGGTCAGAATGGCTGGGTCAATGGGTGGTGTCTAGATTTCTAGGCTATCTATGCCAACAACCTCCTTTTTTATTTTGTGGAGCAAGGGCGCAAAATTTATGGCGCAGAATTTATGGTCTACAATGTGCATTCGCTAATTCACCGTGCTTCTGATACCACCACCTATGGTTTCTTGGACCAATGCAGTGCATTTCAATTTGAGAACTATTTGCACCATTTGAAACAGATGATCAGATCTGGCAACAATGTGTTAATGCAAGCTGGGAAACGTCTCCAGGAAGAGGCGGAGATCCAACTAATTACAGCAGAAGCGAGGCCAATCCAACTGAAACATCCTAACAATGTGTTTATACTCAGCCCCTCGTCCTGCTGCAGTGTTGGAGGGAACCATAGTCCATGGGCCAGAGCAGAAGTTGGTATCACTAAAGGTGGCAAAATCTAGCAATGATTTTCGTAATCCTCTATGTCTGAGAGATATGTTTTGGTATGATAACCTTTTCTAAGTGGTAGTTTAGTTGTATTTTTACTAGCTTTTATATCATACCCAGTGCAATTCACAATACATGCCTATGTGTAGGTATAGGTGTATGCAAGTGTGTGGGATGATGTGTGGCCTACTGGTTAGCGCTTCCAGGGGCGTATCAAGCTTTTTAAAAGTGTGGGGGTTGTGGGATAGGAAAATGAAACAATCTTGCCAAATTATAAATAACTCCCTACAGGGACGTTGTAAGTATTTTCTGAGAGGGGTGCGGACTATATTGGTGTCCGGCAGTTTCTACCCCGAAAAAAAATTGAAATTCTGATTGCTAAACACACCATTTTGATGCAGTTTGCGGGACAGAAGAAGCAGCGCTCCTCATACTGTATGTGTGGCTCATGTGACATGTAGGCCTACATGATCTACCCATCACTATTTGACACTACCCTACATAGAGACATATCTCATGTTATAAATCAAGAAATCATTTCAGGCTACAATAAATTGCCCTAACAGACAGCAGCCTAATTTCGAGGTATCATTAATACCTAAATAAATATAATAATAAAGAATACAAAATTGTAAGCTCAAATTCAAAAATGTTTGAAGTCTACCCAAACATATGCAAAGTGAATATAAATAAATTGTGTTGCATATAGCCAGCTTAATTAATGTCAATTTAAAGATTATGATTAGCAGTTTCTATGCTTTTTCCATTAATAGTTACTGGAAGCCACGTTGTTGTTTAAACTATTGTTGCTTCTAGCCCACGTTACAGTTTCACTTGCTGCAGGGACACACACATTGCATGAGCGCTCTATAAGAGTTCTACATGCTGGAAATCTTAGTTCTCAGATGTAGAACTCAAATGTGTCTTGACGCCTCCGTTTGTAAGATCAAAATAAGATGTTCTAAATGGAACACGATCGTAAGACATTAAGATCTCCAGTAGATGTAGCACTACGACACACATTGACAGTGAAATCAGATCAGACGTGTGAAGCACCGGGCATAACTTAATTTCGCGGCTATGTGGACCAGTAGCCTAGGTTAATTGTTGAGGAGGCCCATAGTTTGAGAAAAGCTGCAGATCATAGACAGAGAAAGCATAATGCTCTGAGAACAGTAGCCAAATGTCTTTCTGCACAAACAAGTGCATTGGTGCGCGCACCCCCGTATTCACTTTGACTCTCTGCATTTATACAGTGTGACAAAAACTTTGCACACTTTGAATTTGATCAGAGCGGCTCTGGTTCTTCACTGGCTAACTTGATGTGATTGGCTGGATTCAACTGACCATTCAATCAAATCAACAGACCTATTTGTGTCTCTTTGTGTGTGCGTTGTAGATACGGTTCCAACTCTTTACGGGAGCGTTTATTTCCATATTTTACTTTCATTTTAATCTGACAAAAAGTGTGGTGGATAGAATCGTGTTCCAGCAAAAGTGTGTACGTTATAACACCCACATCCCCCACGCTTGCTACGCGCCTGAGCACTTCGGACTTGTAACCGGAGGGTTCGAACCCCGACCAGTAGGCACGGCTGAAGTGCCCTTGAGCAAGGCACCTAACCCCTCACTGCTCACCGAGCGCCGCTGTTGTTGCAGGCAGCTCACTGCGCCGGGATTAGTGTGTGCTTCACTTCACTGTGTGCTGAGTGTGTTTCACTAATTCACGGATTGGGATAAATGCAGAGACCAAATTTCCCTCACAGGATCAAAAGAGTATACTTAAATAATATACAGAGATGTAGCCTATGTGTGAGAGAGCAGTTTCAGTTGGTAGGCTAGAATACTGATGAAAGTGGCAGAATACTGATGATCAAGCCACAGCTCAAGCCACTGCACTCACTAGAATACCATCCATATTGTATCACAGAAAATGGCGTAGCATCTTTACTATGAAGAAACTGCTTGACAAGATCCTTGCAAAAGACATATCTGCAGAACCGTCTGTCACAGAGGACCTAAGAAAATCTGAAAGGGAAGGTCCAACGACTTTAAGAGTTTATGAGGCTAAATGTATACAGGTGCTGGTCATATAATTAGAAAATCTTCAAAAAGTTCGATCGTGTCAGTAATTCCATTCAAAAAGTGAAACTTGTATGTTATATTCATTCATTACACACAGACTAATATTTCAAATGTTTAATTATTTTCATTTTGATGATTATAACTGACAACTAATGAAAATCCCAAATTCAGTATCTCAGAAAATTAGAATATTACTTAAGACCAATACAAAAAAAGTTTTTTTTTAGAAATGTTGGCCAACTGAAAAATATGAATATGAAAAGTATGAGCATACAGCACTCAATATTTAGTTGTGGCTCATTTTGCCTGAATTACAATGCAACATGGCATGGAGTCGATCAGTCTGTGGCACTGCTCAGGTGTTATGAGAGCCCAGGTTGCTCTGATAGTGGCCTTCAGCTCTTCTGCATTGTTGGGTCTGGCGTATCACATCTTCCTCTTCACAATACCCCATAGATCTTGTATGGGGTTAAGGTCAGGCGAGTTTGCTGGCCAATTAAGAACAGGGATACCATGGTCCTTAAACCAGGTACTGGTAGCTTTAGCACTGTGTGCAGGTGCCAAGTCCTGTTGGAAAATGAAATCTGCATCTCCATAAAGTTGGTCAGCAGCAGGAAGCATGAAGTGCTCTAAAACTTCCTGGTAGACGGCTGCGTTGACCTTGGACCTCAGAAAACACAATGGACCAACATCAGCAGATGACATGGCACCCCAAACTATCACTGACTGTGGAAACTTTACACTGGACTTTACTTTCATTAGAGAACATAACTTTGGACCACTCAGCAGCAGTCCAGTCCTTTTTGTCTTTAGCCCAGGCGAGACGCTTCTGATGCTGTCTCCTGTTCAAGAGTGGCTTGACACGAATGCGACAGCTGAAACCCATGTCTTGCATACGTCTGTGCGTGGTGGTTCTTGAAGCACTCCAGCTGCAGTCCACTCTTTGTGAATCTCCCCCACATTTTTGAATGGGTGTCTATTAATGTGCTTGGACACAGAGCTCTGTGAACAGCCAGCCTCTTTAGCAATGACATTTTGTGTCTTGCCCTCCTTGTGCAAGGTGTCAATGGTCGTCTTTTGGACAACTGTCAAGTCAGCAGTCTTCCCCATGATTGTATAGCCTACAGGACTAGACTGAGAGACCATTTAAATGCCTTTGCAGGTGTTTTGAGTTAATTAGCTGATTAGAGTGTGGCACCAGGTGTCTTCAATATTATTTTATTTAGTTATTTTATTTCAACTTTATTCAAGACACAAAGGTCCATAGAGACAACACAGTACAGATATATAAATATAAAATAATACAAAACATTTAAGAATGATGCAGATGAGGCATAATTTACAAAACATATACAGGCTTCGGGTCCAATGTTTCCAAAAGCAAGATGTATACCTTGTATCACTCTTAGAGACATCAGCTATGGACACAATAATCATATTCTTAGACCCTGTCAGTCTGCACATGAATCTATACATAAAATGTCTTAAAACAGTGTTAAAAGAAAAAATAAAAATAATTTACAAAACCGGTAAGATAATCACATGTTGCATTGCAGTGCTGTACAAGTTTACACTTCACATGACCTAGTTTAAAGATGAGCTCAATAAAATAAATAAATTCACATACATGATGTACTTGAGCTATGAGCTATACATGAGCTATTTCATTTGGACAACTTCATGCACTTATACATACATCACACAAATAAATACATCATATACATACATACATACATACGTGGCATCATAAAAGTATAGGCCTATACTACACACTAATATATTGTTTTGTCTTAAGATAACTACATGAAAGCAAGGACACGGGCAAGGCAAGCCATAGAAACATCGAATGTTGAGAGTGAGGAAGAGACGGGGAGAAAGATGAAGCTTCCAATGAGATACAGGCCGGACAGTAAGCCTAGACTATATTTGTGATGATAACAATGCAAACATGTAGCCTTGTATGTACATTACAATCACTAACCTGCCAGTCTTTATCAAATCAACAGCTGGCAAAGACATAGTCCCACCCAAAAAAATAAACAAGGGCATCCCTGCACCACGTGGTAAGTCACTGATCTGCCCTCTTACATTCATGTCATTGAGATGCTCTGTTTTGAGTGATGCCGAGCTTTGGTTTAACCAATGGCAGTAGCTTATATATTTAATGACAGTAGCCTATAGCCTATATTTGGAATGACAACAATTCATGCATGCAAACATGTAGCCTGTGTTGAAAAAACAAGGGCCTCCCTGTAGCACCACTTTGTAAGTCGCTATGCTGTCCTCTTCATGTCATTAAAGACCTACCATACATACATAGAGCCTAACTCAATTTTCCCATTGCCAGATGCACAGAACAACACCCCAGACACTTCTGAAATAGTCGAGTTGCAACCTTCTTCAGATGGTATGGCTAATGTCTACATATTTCCTTAGTGAATGAGTACTGTTAAATAATCTATTGTTAAAACACAAAAATACTCAAATGCATGATCATACAGTATCTATATAACTAATTGTGTAACAAACAGAATTCTCCAGCACTGATGAAGAAATAGTCCCACCCAAAAAAATAAATAGCCCTGTAGCACCACGTGGTAAGTCACTGATGCTGTCCTCTTATGTTCATGTCATTGATAGCTGGTCTGTTTTGAGCGATGCCAAGCCTTAGTTTAACGAATGAGATATAGCCTGACAGTAGCCTGAGCCTGACGTATATTTTTGATCATACAGTAACTGACTGTTACCGTACATACATACAGTTTAACAAAATTTTCCCATTGCCAGACACACCGAACACTCCAGACCCTGTGGACGGAATAGAGGAACTGCAACCTTCCTCAGATGGTAGGCTATGTCTAATCTCTGCATATTTCCCAGTGAATGGGCGCTGTTAAATCTTCTGTGGTAAAACTATATAAATACTAAAATGTGTGATCATACAGTAACAACATATCTCAATGTGTCACTAACAGAAATGTCCATCACTGATGGAGAGGAAGGAGAGGACCAAGGGGACGAAGGAGTAAATGATGGTAAACATTGTCCACATTTAGGCCTACATTTTCCCATTTGCATTAATGTTAAGGTTAGTGTAATTTAGAGTTAGGGTAATTTAGGCTAATTCAAATGAAACTTCCCTTTTTCTTCTCAATTTTCACAGCTCTTAAAGACCTTATCCAAAGGTCAGAAACAAGAATCATGATGGCAATGGAGAGAATGCAGGCTGAAGCAAAGCTTGAGGCCCCTGATTTAAAAAAAGGAGTAGTAAGTTGATGTTGATGCAGTTTTCAAATATTTGTGTGTGTGAAGCAAAAGATGTTGGCTTGTTAATTACAAAACATCTGTTTATAAATCTTTGTAATATCTAAGCTGTGAGTTAGCTAATTATTTATTTAATTGATATGTTAATTGATGTAATTAAGTCTCCCATAACATACTGTAATTAAATCATCTCCCATAACATAACATTTTCCTTCAGGATAAATAAAGTATCTCTATCTATCTATCTATCTATCTATCTATCTATCTATCTATCTATAAATCAATCATAGATACAGTTCCTCAGTCTAATGGGGGGAAACTCCCTTGGAGATGTAGTCAGGAGGGTCCTGAGAAAACTGGCCACAAATGCAGTCTGGGCCCAGTACAGCCTTTGAGGGAGAAAGGGAAAGTTGGCCTTGGGGAACACCCTCTACAATGTAATTATGACCGCCGCGCAGCGAAGCGGCGGTCATATAGGTTTAGTCAGATTTTTTTTTTTTTCTTTTTCGCATGCCCAAATTTCCGTCAATGATTCCCGGGACACTGAAAGACCGGGGTACACGAAACTTGGTGGACATGTAACCCCACATGGATAGCATGGAACCATCGTTTTTCGTTTTGATCTGTAGCCCCCCCGCTGAATTGGACCCCCCGAAAGGAGGGTAGGGCAGACACAGTTTTCTGTGAATATCTCGAAAACCGTAGGGTTTAGGAGGACCATTTTTTTTTGTATGTTGATCTCAAGGGGCCATGTCAACCCATTCCATAACCACTCATTTCATGTATAGCGCCACCTAGTTAAACACAAAAAAGTAAAAATGAGGTGGTGTAATTGAAGGTATCTGTGACCTAACATAGTCAAAACTGCACGAAATTGGAAGTGTAGGATCATTATGACACCCTCTGTATGCACGCCAAGTTTTGTGGAATTCCGTTCATGGGGGGCCACACAATAAATTAATTTATGTTACTATACACCAACTGGCCTGTAGGTGGCCGGAGACAGTTTTCTGTGAATATCTCGAGAACCGTAGGGCCTAGGAGGTCCACCTTTTTTTTGTATGTTGGTCTTAAGGGGGCATGTCAACCCATCCCATTACCACTTATTTCATGTATAGCGCCACCTAGTTAAAAATTAAAAAGCAAAAAATTAGATGTTTTCATCTCAATATCTCTGGCTGACAAGGTCAAAACTGCACGAAATTAAAAGTGTAGGATCATTATGACACCCTCTGAATGCATGCCAAGTTTTGTGTACTTTCGTTCATGGGGGGCCTTACAATAAAATAATTTATGTGTACATTTAGTGACGTACACCAACAAGGATTCCCGGGACACTGAAAGACCGGGGTACACAAAACTTGGTGGGCATGTACCCCCACATGGATAGCATGGAACCGTCATTTTTCGTTTTCATCTGCAGCCCCCCCGCTGGACTGGACCCCCCGAAAGGAGGGTAGGGCAGACACAGTTCTCTGTGAAACTTTTATGGTATGTTGGTCTCAAGGGCCCACATCAACCTGGCTCATAATCACTCATTTGTGATTTGCCCCCCCCCCGGTAAAAAATGAAAATCAGTAGGATTAAAAGAAAGCCAAAATAAATATTCATCATCATCATCATGGCTGCATTTTCAGTATTGGCGAGAAGTAGTCGTTTGTCCACTAGATGGCGCATCGTTGCAGTGAGACGTAATTTTGTTGGAAGTTAAAAATGGGTTGGAAAAAACAATGGACGCTTCATACAAGGACTGTAATTTACCGCAGCGAACATCTAATAAGGATAGGACGATGTTCACATGAAGTGTAATTCCCATTTCTTCTTGAAGCCGAAATAAATCTGAGGATGTTTATCGGACATGCTTGGTTTTTACTGCAGGTACGTTAATCTTGTAATATCAATAAGGACCTAGGTAATGTTACCGTTAGCGTTGGTTGAGTGATGGAGGCATTTGATTTATTGCATTTGTAGAAAACTATAAATGCGGTTATACCAAGCAAATGTATAGCAGCACTGTTTGTATCTTTCGACTGTCATTTATTGCACGTGCTACAAAATCATTCGGTGCAATGGAAGATTTACCAACGTTACACCGGTCTGATACAGTTTTGCCTATACATGCGTGAGACTGAGACGCCTGTTTATTTTGTTTTAAGTGCGTGCAGGGTGTGAGAGGGGAATCGATGTGCTTTGATTACAGCTTGGTAGTTGTAGTCTGTGAAATTAAAAAGCACGTGTGTGTGAAGTATCCAAACAATGACACCTTCATTTCATTATGGCTGCTTTAGCAAAACACCTTAAAGGCCGTGTTGCAGGGTTCATTTTCCAACGAATTTGCACAATTTGCTTGTTGATAATAAACATTTAAACTGTTATCCATTGTATTTGATGTTGTTGGGTATCACAAAACGGAATATAATACGAAAAAGCAGGTAATATTTCACAGCATTTGAAGTGATTCTCCTTTCCCCCACAATGCATTGCATTACGTCACCTTGGGGAGACTACAGACCAAAGCCCACCTTGAGACCCTTGAGAATAACGAGAGAGGAGTAAAGAGAGACGAGTAAGGTATTGTTCAGCAGTAGATAGCGCAGATTATAGATAAATAGATAGGCTATAGATAGCCTAGATATGTATATAGACAGGTAGATAGATAGGTAGATAGATCATGTCATATGCTGGTCACAGGGGAGCTCCTCGACCAGAGGCCAAAATGCACTCGCTTCCCTAGTTACTGCAGCTCTCCACCACAGTTTCCATCGGGACGGCACAGCCCACACAAGCACCTGCAAAACTGCGACTTGCCCATATTATCTCCCTCTTTGGTAAGCCGTACCCTGACGATGTCAATGGCAATCAATCACGAGCAGTAGTTATCAAAAATATTCATGCTGAAGACACGACCAGCCTAATCGGCGGCGGCTAGAAGCTAAGTAACTGGGGTGGCTCACAGGTGGGACTAAAAAGTTAAGCCCAGCTAGCTATCATGATGCTTCATATTCTGATCTTCTGACTAAGTTTGCCCAGTAGCCTACTTATCTGAACTAACGACATGATCACTATCACTAGATATAAAGAACATGTTGACTTTCATTCGGTGCTGTTCACTGACAGTAACAAAAAAAGTGTCGTAATGTTATAAGCATAATACATTGAACTGAATAGGTGCATTATAGCCTCATAACGAGGCCTCTCAAATTCAGAAAATTGCATTAAACTAAAATCGGAAGACATTGTTATCTTTGTTAGACCATAGGGTCGTTGTCATATAAATGCTGTAACGAAATTCGAAGTGTAAATATACAAACTTTATGTTGAAAGTGTAACCGCGACCGTTTCCCATAGGAATGAATGTAAAACATATACCCTCCAAAACGAGACCTCCCGAAATTCAGAAAAAATACTAAATTGATATCAGGCACCATTATTACCATTGGTAGATCATAGGGTAGCTGTGATATAAATGCTGTGACGAAATTCGAAGTGTAAATATACAAACTTTATGTTGAAAGTGTAACCGCGATGTCCATTGAAATGCATTGAAATGAATGAAGCGCAGATCAAGTAGTCCCCAAAGTGACGTCATCACCGAATTGCGTACAAAAAACCAGCTAATGCTAAAAACAACAAAAACTGGCATTTAACACCATTTGGAGACATTTTTAAAATGATATACATATATTGAGTGCTTTATGTACCCATTAATCAACAGTGGTGTTTAACCTGCAACACAGGCTTTAAGCTACTGTGTAGTGGGTCCCATTTAGAAGTGGCTACTTCATTCGCGCTTTCCTTGACTCATGGAGCTGCGTGAATGTTATTACAACTTTTCGCCACGATATGACAGTTTAAGTCCGCTTGATACTGTAAGGCGTAAGCCATTGGTTTCCAAAGGAGATTTTATTTGTGTCGCCAGCATGGCCTATTGACAATTTATGTTGTCAATAGGCCTACCTTATAATCCTACCTGTAGCTTAGGGAAGCTAACAGCTTTCTATTAGGATCTAGTTTGTTAGTTACCGTTTTGTCATAACTCCCTGATGCATTTTTGCATTTAGAATAGCCAGAGCGTGTATATCTCAATCGGAAAATTAAACAATATCGGGTGCCTATGGACTAGGAGCCTGATCTGCCCGCTATTTATTTTTTGATTTCTTAAAAGATTGAGGTTGGTCTGATGAAAGCCAGACTAGCCATGGACCTCAGTTAAACAATGCAAGGGAACATAAATCAGCCTATATTTGCACTAACAATAACGGACAAAAGCTCTTCAACTTTGGCCCGTTAAAATGTGTATGAACAGTCTAGCGACGCATTTCATCAAGGCCCATTTGGACATGTCAGTTATTTGCACCACTGGTTAGATGTAAAACAGCATTTCGTTTCAGACTAGGCTACTGTTACTTAATTTGTGCATTAACAATAACGTTTCAGACTACTGTTACTTAATTTGTGCATTGACAATAAAGTATTACATGAACTAAAGATGACTAAAATCTTATGTAGAAGAAGAAACATTCACAAAAAATCCATCCATCCAAAAATGACCTTTGTTTTTGATAGCTGTTGAAAACGGCATGGAACTGACAGAGATGTTTTTGTTTAAAAATACATAAAAATAAATAAATAAATAAATAAATAAATAACATTATGCTGATACCTTTTGCTTTTCCCAAATACAATGTAGCCTACAGGTGTAAGTGACCTTTCATCAATCCAGTTGCAATGGATGAACTGTGATGAACTGCCCTACTTGTGATTGTTTAGAGATTTTAAAGGTTTTATAACAATTCTACATCTTCTTTGGCTATTCTACAATCTATTCACCTTTTCAGCACCAGTAGGGTACTTTCTGTGCAGTCGCACACACACACTCAGGCATGCCAAACAAGCATACACAAAAGTTTCAAGAGTGGGGGATGGAGTAAAATATGGAGACAAATTGAAGTGCGATTTATTTTCGCGGAGCGGGTGTACAGGACTGAGCGGCGGTCATATTTTGTACCGCTATGCGGTACATCTAGTTTTAAGTAAGTCCCTTCTCAGTCGCTTTGGTGCTTTTCTCAGATCAGAATGAAAATTCTCATAACTAATAATTCAACCTCCACAACATTTAGTCATTTGTGCACATCATAGTAGCAATTTCTCCTTCCTGCAAATTGCAAATACTTTTGGACATTTCTCATACAATTCTCATACAATTCTCTGCTGTTTTATAACATTATCATTTGCTTATGTCATGTTAGTCAAAATGAACTATACCTAAAGCGATGGTTCGGAGTAATTTCACCCTAGGGTCCTTTGCACCATGACCCCGAGCCAAACACCCTCCCAGAACCTGCTTTCCCTTGGTCAAACCCTGGTCGAGTAGCGCTGTCAGAAACTAATGAGTTTCTGCAGGTGTAATGGAACCAACTTTTATCTCGTAAATTACCCCACTAATAATGCCCTGAATGGTATGAAACTTCTATAGTATGTTCTTTACTCATAAAACGAGGCATTGTAAAGTTTGTAGGTACACCAGGAGTTTATTTAAATAAATAAATAATAAATGAATTGAGTGGCCTACAAAGTTAGAAAACGACATCCATTTTTTTCATTTTGGTTTGAAAACGTAGACGTAACCTTTTTGGTTTTATATTGAAAAACGAACAATACACAGACTATTCAGGAAAAAAGGCCAAGTCTGCACACCGCTGCAACCAAATTCGTTCAAAAGTCTTGCGTAATTGTTAGGTTACCTTACGTACTCACAGAAGTAACGTAAGTCAAAACACAACTGGATGTACGGCAAGCGAAATGTTTCAAACTGTATTTTCTTTCGTTCTGCTGGAATTTGAAAGAAATTTCCACTGTGATTGCAAATGTATAGGCTATACAACTAGACATTGTGTTATGTATATTCGTTTGTTATTTTTAATTTCCCCTGAATAAAACAATGCTTGACTAATAAAATGTTATGAAAGTAATGAAAGGACAATGCTTTTATATTCTGCTTTCACAATATTTGCACAAAACATACTGACTGGGGAGGGAAAAAAACATTCTCCATAAATGCTAGCACACATTCAACAAACAACATCATTTATTGTTAATAAGCACATGCATAGCATGAATATTGGTTCTCCACTGAGGGATTTCCCACACATCCTACGTGAAACCATCTGTCACAGGAATCACAGGATATCTGAAACAAAAACAAAAATACACATCATTTTAAAGAAATAGCAGTCCTGGTTACTAATCCATGTAAACACCAACCCAACAATATCCAGTAATAGGCCTAGGCTACAGTACTTACCCAGACAACTTCTTCAGAATCATCAATCAAAGGTGTCTGCCTCCCCACAGTAGTGACAAAGGTTGCTTGGGGCATCTATGAATTTAAAAAAGAAAGTGCACTGAAAAAGAACACTGCTTTAGAGTATGTATTCAGCCACTTCCTTTCTTATTTCGTAAATGTTATGTTTGTTGGCAGAAAACAACATTGGGGTGTCATTCAGGATGTGTTCTGCAAACTGAAAATGTAACAAAATAAACCCAAATGCACACATCACCCACTTTATGATATCGAAATATGTGATATGTATTTGCTGTCACACACTTTTAAAGCGAACACTCCACAGGCCACACCCCTTTTTCTTATCAGGGCTCTGAAAAGAAGTCAGTGCAGTTCTTTAAAAAGAAGTAGATAATACTATTCAACGAACAATACATTATGTGACTGTGGTGCTGCTAAATACCTTGTTGTCTCCAAACACCTTGTCATTTTGAAGTCTGACTCTCCAAGGGAGTCCAGAATAATGTTTTTTTTTTTCAGATGGATAGATAGCCTGGGCAACATATGAAATATAGAAAATGTGAAGAATATGAATGGATAAACATTAAAGGTTAGGGAAAAGTTAAAGGAAACTGTTCTCTTCCACAAATACTTACAACAAGAAACCAGTGATGGCAGTCATTTACTATCCCTAATATGATGTTGTACATGGTTGGATCCAGCTGACAAAAAATAAGATCAATCACACATTTGTAACAGACCTTGCTGAAAAGAATTGACCATTATTGGTAATGTAGTTAACCTTATTATCCAAAGCAACTTGGATCAAGTAAGTGCCTTACAGTTGCAGCCCCTAGGAGTGAAATCAACACCCTGAGTGTTTTGGTTTGAATCCCAGATCCCTCACCACTCCACCACCATCACCACCACAACCAACATTGCATTTAGCACACCTTCAGTTTTAGATTTGTTTTCTGCCACATGGCTGTAATGGCAAAAGTGTCCATATGGTAGGCAATCTTCATTGACCTCTTATTGTGATGCCTCACCATTAGTCTGAGACATGCATTTATGGCCTACATCAATATTAAGCATGGTCATAACATGAAAAAACAGGAATACATTTAGCAGGTAAAAGCGTTATGAGAATCAAAGATATGCGCAGCTCACTCTCCAACTCCTTCCCGGGCCCAAGCTGTTGTATGTCCTTATAAACAGTGTTGGGCAAGTTACTTCAAAAGCGTAATGCATTATTTATTACTTGTTACTGTCATCTCAAAGTAATTTGTTACATTACAATATTACTGTCTTTGAATTGTAAGGCATTACACTACGTTTACATTACTTTCACCAAAATAACAGGAAATATGGATTTGTCCATGTGTTCAATGCAGCTCATTACACGGCAGGAGGTGATGTGGTATGGCATAATGACTGAGCTAGGCTTAAGGCTAACAAAATAACAATATAATGGTTGCAGTTATGGCTCATGGGACAATGTAGGCCCCAAAGGCCAAAGGTCACTCACAATTTAATATAGCAAAATATAGCCATAGTGAAATTGTATGTTGACTTTAAATGCTTCTCATCATTGCTGGTTGCCTTTCCTTCCACTTACAGTGGTGTAGACTTAATGTAAATAGTTTGAGAATAATGGCTACAATCTTTGTCTGTAAAAGCAAAATTTTAGTTATTCTCACTGCTTGAAATGAGAAGTATAGCCTACCGGTAACCATGTTAGATATGTTGCATGAATGGCAGAGATAACTCAAATTCCCTTTCTACAGTCATCTAAACAAGGCAATCAAATTCCAGGACCAGCATAGATGACTTTTTTTAATTCTTGGATAATCTTCTCTGGTGCCAATTGAGCATTTCTCAATTTTGGATTAAAAAGCAAAGTAACTCTCAGTAAAGTTACTGAGAATTGTACCGAGTAAAATATTACTGAAATTGTATTGGTAATGCCTTACATTACTGCATTACAGCAAAAAGCAATGCATTACTGTAATTACATTACTTTTTTAATGCATTACTCCCAACACTGCTTATAAAATATTTTATATGGACCAACCTTTGATAATAGTACATGGCTGTCATTGCCACTCCATGCATTTTTGATACCTATAACACATAGTAGCACACTTCACAAATATAACAGAATTTAAATGATTTTTCTTCTTTTTGCATACATTATTAGACATGTCTTACTCACAGCTGTGGATGACTGTGTCCTCCAGTCCTCCTGCTCTGGCTCTAGTTCAGGATTGGGAGTCCTGCACTGGTTCTGGCTCCAGTTCAGTGGATCTGGTTTCAGCAGTGGGGCTGGGGGACAGGTGTGACAGATGTGATGATGTTTTCGGAAGGGAAAGGTCCACTGGTGACAGGAGAGTGAATGGAACAGGTTGTGGTTGTGGTTTGGTTGTGAGGTCTATTGGTGAATCACAGTGGTGTGGTGGTGCAGCTGAAAGGTCAAAAGGAGTCGTTGGAGGGGATGGTGATTGTGAATCTTCTGGTGAAATGATTTGGGTGTGTGGAGGGGATTGCTCTGAGCTGCTGAGACGTGTTTTCTTGTTTGGTGGTGCATCTGTAGGTTGTGTACGAATTCTGTGAGGAATGCGGGGTTGTGGTTCGATGAATGGTTTTAGATGGTCGGTGTTGATTTTTGGAAATACTTTCCCCACCTCATCAACCAGGTCTGCACTTTTATTGACAATGCTGGTAATTGTATAAGGTCCAAGCCAGGTGCGCTCCAGCTTCCCCCCTTTCCTCTGCTGTGTCCTGATATTTTTTCTCAGGACCTTTTGCCCCACCAACAGAATGGATGGATTCAGGACCTTGTGCCTCTTGTCCTGTTTTTTTTTAACATTGGCTTTGACAATGTTGTCCATCTTTTCTTTTAGAGCAATAGCGCTGGACACAGTTTGTTCTGTCATGATGTCCTCCACTGAGCTGTCAACCTTTGAAAGAAAAAATAAATCTTACAGATGTAGGATGAGTTTGTAATGTTTACATTAATTTCAATTTTCTGTCAAATACACATTATGGCATACCTCATCATTTTCACTTGATTCACATGGGTAGCGTGCCTCCATACCAAACATTAAAAAAAATAGACTGAATCTAGTGGTGAGGTGTATCTTTGTCCTCAAGCCAAACATTACAGCATCCAGATACTCGTCCCACTCTTGAGGCTTGTCTTCAACAAGTTTACACAGTGCTCTGGAGGCACAGCATACCATTATTAATTGCCATCAGTAATTCATTCAAAACACACAAATATTTATAGCCTATTCATTTTGTAAATGTAGCTTCACCTTTGAATTGTCCCATTTAATCTTTCCACTAGACCATTGGTCTGTGGGTGATACGGAGCACAGAGACTTCTCTACACATTGAGGAACTTGCATGGATTTTTGTTAATCTGTTTTGAAAACATTTGTAGAACTAGATGTACCGCATAGCGGTACAAAATATGACCGCCGCTCAGTCCTGTACATCCGTTCCGCGAAAATAAATCACACTTCAATTTGTCTCCATTTTTTACTCCATCCCCCACTCTTGAAACTTTTGTGTATGCTTGTTTGGCATGCCTGAGTGTGTGTGTGCGGCTGCACAGAAAGTAGCCTACTGGTGCTGAAAAGGTGAATAGATTGTAGAATAGCCAAAGAAGATGTAGCATTGTTATAAAACCTTTAAAATCTCTAAACAATCACAAGTAGGGCAGTTCATCACAGTTCATCCATTGCAACTGGATTGATGAAAGGTCACTTACACCTGTAGGCTACATTGTATTTGGGAAAAGCAAAAGGTATTAGCATAATGTTATTTATTTATTTATTTATTTATAAACAAAAACATCTCTGTCAGTTCCATGCCGTTTTCAACAGCTATCAAAAACAAAGGTCATTTTTGGATGGATGGATTTTTTGTGAATGTTTCTTCTTCTACATAAGATTTTAGTCATCTTTAGTTTATGTAATACTTTATTGTCAATGCACAAATTAAGTAACAGTAGTCTGAAACGTTATTGTTAATGCACAAATTAAGTAACAGTAGTCTGAAACGAAATGCTGTTTTACATCTTACCAGTGGTGCAAATAACTGACATGTCCAAATGGGCCTTGATGAAATGCGTCGCTAGACTGTTCATACACATTTTAACTGGCCAAAGTTGAAGAGCTGTTGTCCGTTATTGTTCGTGCAAATATAGGCTGATTCATGTTCCCTTGCATTGTGTAACTGAGGTCCATGGCTAGTCTGGCTTTCACCAGACCAACCTCAATCTTTTAAGAAATCAAAAAATAAATAGCGGGCAGATCAGGCTGGGTTCACCAAGCCTAGTCCATAGGCACCCGATATTGTTCACGCTCTGGCTATTCTAATGCATCAGGGAGTTATGACAAAACTGTAACTAACACACTAGATCCTAATAGAAAGCTGTTAGCTTCCCTAAGCTACAGGTAGGCTTATAAGGTAGGCCTATTTACAACATAAATTGTCAATAGGCTATGCTGGCGACACAAATAAAATCTCCTTTGGAAACCAATGGCTTACGCCTTACAGTATCAAGCGGACTTAAACTGCCATATCGTGGCGAAAAGTTGTAATAAAATTCACGCAGCTCCATGAGTCAAGGAAAGTGCGAATGAAGTAGCCACTTCTAAATGGGACCCACTACACAGTAGCTTAAGGTGTGTTGCTAAAGCAGCCATAATGAAATGAAGGCGTCATTGGATACTTCACACACACGTGCTTTTTAATTTCACAGACTACAACTACCAAGCTGGAATCCAAGCACATCGATTCCCCTCTCACACCCTGCACGCACTTAAAACAAAATAAACAGGCGTCTCAGTCTCACACATGTATAGGCAAAACTGTATCAGACCGGTGTAACGTTGGTAAATCTTCCATTGCACAGAATGATTTTTGTAGCACGTGCAACAAATGACAGTCGAAAGATACAATTACAGTGCTGCTATCAATTTGCTTGGTATAACTGCATTTATAGTTTTCTACAAATGCAATCAATCAAATTGGCCTCCATCACTCAACCAACGCTAACGGTAACATTACCTAGGTCCTTATTATGACCGCCGCGCAGCGAAGGTTTAGTCAGATTTTTTTTTTCTTTTTCTTTTTCGCATGTCCAAATTTCCGTCAAGGATTCCCGGGACACTGAAAGACCGGGGTAGACGAAACTTGGTTGGCATGTAATCCCATATGGATAGCATGGAACCATCGTTTTTCACAGTTTCATGTTTGACAGTTTTCTGTGAATATCTCAAGAACCGTAAGGTTTAGGAGGACCATTTTTTTTTGTATGTTGATCTCAAGGGGCCATGTCCACGCTAATCTCAAGGGGACCACGCTAACTTCAGCTACATATGTTACGTTGGTTAGAGAGGTATTTTTTGTTTTCACTGTTTCCGTAATGTGTAGCTGGGTCATGGTTTGGATAAACGTGAAAGCAGCTGCAGGTCAACTAACGTTAGCTAAGTTTTCATTACATCTGGCAACCCAGAAGAGGCTCGCGTCTGGTAGTCTTGAGAACGTTCACCAGTGTTTTGATTTTGGCCAACAGAACGTTCGGTAACAATCCTACAAATCGCACCTTTAATCCTACTGAATTTGTAATTATGTATCGGCCGTTCTAATACGGATAGTATGTGGGTGCCTGAGTGTGTGTGCATGTGTATATGTGTGTACCGCCATCTACAGGCCAATGAGTGTACAGTCACTAAATGTACACATAACCTAATTTTTTTTAGACCCCCCCATTTTTTTAGATACCCCCAGAGAATGCCAGGTCAATCATACACATAAAATTTGGTGCAGTTCTGAACATCTTAACTGAAGATAGGGGCGATTAAACGGTTCAGGTTCAGGTAGTTCACTTAAGGCATTGTCCATTTCTGGCACATTTCCTGCTTGGCCAGGTGGTGGCGCTATGCCAGGCAGGCCCATTGGGTGTCTGGATATCATCATAATCATGATATCTATTAACCTGAGAAGTTTCAGACCATTCATTCAATGCACTGTGATTTATGACACATTTCCTCTTCATATGGTGAGATATTAAAATCATATCAAATATTTCTAACATATCAAAAATCCCTTCACAATTTAACATCAGCGACATCTTGGCATAATGTTTGCCAAATTTCACATGAATCTGACAAACCGTCTAGGAGGAGTATGTTCAAATTGATCATGTGAAATCAGCATAATTGCCATTCTTTCTGTTGCCAGTTGGTGGCGCTATGCCAAACATGCATTATGGGCATGTGAATATTATCATTAACATGGTATTCAATGACCTCTGAAATTTTAAACATTTCAAGCCATGCACGATGAATTATGACACATTTACTGTTTGTGTCGAAGGGCATTAAAATTCATAATTTCGCCATTTCGTCAAATTACAACATATCAAAAAAAGGTTTCACAATTTAGAATCAGGAACATCTCGGCGTCATGTATACCAACTTTGACATGAATCGGATCAACCGTCTAGGAGGAGTACGTTAAAATTGATCATGTCCACAACGCGCAAATTCTCAATTACCTCACTTCCTGTGGGCGTGGCTAATGGCATGTTAATACAAAAGTTGTTTGTTTTTGGGAGTTACATACACCCACAACATTTGGTGTGTGTATCTAAAACTATATGCCAACCACAAGTCACAGTGACATAAGGGGGCGCTATGGAGTTCCTGGGCAACGCCCGGTGCCAAGCTTTTATCCCTGTCTATTCACTGTACCACTTGATGTGTGTGCCAAATTTCATGCGTTTTCACCGATGGGAAGAACCTCTTTTGGCATCACAATTCATCACATTTTAGTCTGCACATAATCCCAAATACCTCACTTCCTGTTGGGCATGGCTAATGCATTGTTCATACGAAAGTTGTTCATCTTGGAGAGATACACACACCTACCAAATTTGATGCGTCTAGCTGAAAGTATGTGCCAACCACTGCCTCAATCACCTAAGGGGGCGCTACTGAGTCCCTGGGCCACGCCCGGGGCCAAGCTCTTGTACCTAACTGCTTTGCGTGACACCTGATGTGTGTCTTAACCACCTCAAAAAAGGAAAACGCTCTGAGACAATGGCGGGCCCGAGCACCTGCGGGCCGCAACCCGTGACATGTCGGAATCCGAAGTGGTGCGTTTGTGAAATGTACATATTTGAGGCTATTTGCTTTTGTATTTTATTTTCTGCCACATTTACTCGCTTGGCCAGGTGATTTGATGTGTCATCATAATCATAATATATTAACCTGAGAAAATTCAGACCATTCATTTTCAGCAAAGAACATGTCTGATACACTTTTTGGCCAGATGGTGGTGCTATGTTAGGCATTGAAATTACACATGTGAATATCATCACAATAATAATGATATCCAAAATGTTTGTAAACTTTCAGATCAATCACTTAAGGCATTGTCCATTTCTGGCACATTTCCTGCTTGGCCAGGTGGTGGCGCTATGCCAGGCAGGCCCATTGGGTGTCTGGATATCATCATAATCATGATATCTATTAACCTGAGAAGTTTCAGACCATTCATTCAATGCACTGTGATTTATGACACATTTTCTGTTTATGTGGTGAGATATTAAAATCATATCAAATATATTACAACATTCCAAAATCCATTCACAATTTAACATCAGCGACATCTTGGCATAATGTTTGCCAAATTTCAAATGAATCATGATCATGTGACATCAGGATAATTGTCATTCTTTCTGTTGCCAGTTGGTGGCGCTATGCCAAACATGCATTATGGGCATGTGAATATCATCATTAACATGGTCTTTAATGACCTGTGAAATTTAAAACATTTCAAGCCATGCATGGTGAATTATGACACATTTATTGTTTGTGTGGAAGGGTATTAAAATTAATAATTTCGCCAGTTTGTCAAATTACAACATATCAAAAAAAGGCTTCACATTTAGAATCAGGAACATCTCGGCGTCATGTATACCAACTTTGACATGAATCGGAGCAACCGTCTAGGAGGAGTATGTTAAAATTGATCATGTCCACAACGCACAAATTCTCAATTACCTCACTTCCTGTGGGCGTGGCTAATGGCATGTTAATACAAAAGTTGTTTGTTGTTGGGAGTTACATACACCCACCAAATTTGGTGTGTGTATCTAAAACTATATGCCAACCACAAGTCACAGTGACATAAGGGGGCGCTATGTAGTTCCTGGACAACGCCCGGTGCCAAGCTTGTATCCCTGTCTATTCACTGTATCACTTGAGGTGTGCGTCAAATTTCATGCGTTTTCACCCATGGGAAAGAACCTCTTGTGGCATCATCATTCATCACATATTTCATCACATATTAGTCTGCACAAAATCCCAAATACCTCACTTCCTGTTGGGCGTGGCTAATGCATTGTACATACGAAAGTCGTTCATCTTGGGGAGATACAGACACCTACCAAATTTGGTGTGTGTAGCTGAAAGTATATGCCCACTACGGGATCAGTCATCTAAGGGGGCGTAAGGGGGCGCTAGCGAGTCTCTGGGCCATACCCGGGGCCAACCTTTTTTACCTAGCTGCTTTGTGTGACACCTGACGTGTGTGCCAAATTTTAAGACTTTTCGATTATGTTAACCACCTCAAAATGTTTGCCAACCACGGGATCAGTCACCTAAGGGGGCGCTAGCGAGTCCCTGGGCCACGCCCGGGGTCAAGCTCTTGTACCTAACTGCAATGCGTGACACCTGACGTGTGTGCCAAATTTCAAGAGTTTTCGACCATGTTAACCACCTCAAAAACAGGAAAGCAAAAAAGTAGAATAACAATAATAATATTCGATAATAATAATAATAATAACAATAATCCTTACAAAAACAATAGGGCCTTGCGCCCTTCGGTGCTCGGGCCCTAATAATAATAATAATCCTTACAAAAACAATAGGGCCTTGCGCCCTTCGGTGCTCGTGCCCTAATAATAATCCTTACAAAAACAATAGGGCCTTGCGCCCTTCGGTGCTCGGGCCCTAATAATAATAATCCTTTCAAAAACAATAGGGCTTCGCACCTCTCGGTGCGCGAGGCACCGTCGGTGCTCGGGCCCTAATAATAATCCTTACAAAAACAATAGGGCCTTACGCCCTTCGGTGCTCGGGCCCTAATTATTATCATCTTTCTGTTGGATAAAGGCTTACACATATTGGGATGTATTGGGTCTCTTGTTTAATCGACAGCCTGGTGTATTGGCACTTAGCACACTGTGAAACCTGATGTTTGAAAAGCAGACATGTGAAATGCTGTCCAGTAAGTGTTCAAATAGCCTATCTGAAAACGCTTAAAGCTGAAGCTAAAATTAAATAATTTCACAGCTTACCCATCTGTCGATGTCAACACCCATTCCAGGCCAGTAAAACCTGGCTGAAATGGCATATTTTGTTTTCTGAGTCCCAAAAGTGACCTCCACGAGGACTGTCGTGGAAGTCAATAAAAATCTGGTTGGCCTCTTCTGGCCCAACGGGAACTTTTCTCTTGACTTCCACATTATTTTTTATACTGACATGAAGAAGTTTTCCATCAACTGAAATAATTTGTTGTAATTGTAAGTTAAAAAACATGATTGTGTAACAAGTTTTAAGCTTTGTAACGTGTTTGTTTTGCAGTCATGGCGTTTTCACAACGCTAGAACCTAGTGGAACACAATCTATGGGCCTATCCTACGAGTAAGGTCAATACACTACTGCGTTATAGTGGTTACCATCCAATTGGAATTTGGCTGAACGCCTGCGAATGATGTAATTTTGCTCTTTAGATATCCCTGCAGGGTAGATACCAGATGCCTTATAATGTACGATTTCCTACATGTTCGGATCCATCGTTACGCACCAGCAAGAACATACATTCACGTGACAGGTCATTGTCACCTTCACAATTTATCAACTTTGCGCGCTCTGACCATTTTCGCGCACCAGCCCCTATGGGCCGATAAAATAACAATTTAAAAAAAGTTCCATTCATGAGTCAATATTAGTTTCCAGTTCCACACATTGAATTTTATTTATACAAAGAAGCGCTTTTAACAAGACAGAATGCCCTATCTCACTTAGAAAACGTGTTTCCCTGTATCCATCCACCACCGTAACATGATTGACAGCTCGTTCCTGTTATAGTTCTTTAATTTATTTTTTCTTTGTAAAATTTAAGTTAAATGTAGAGTGGACTATACTACATTAGCCTACAACACCCCCTCCATCAGTTTCGGCTTTAAATGCCTAGTGCGTAATAATTCAGCATTCGCTTGCTTAATCCAATCATTCATTCACAGAACACCAGCAAAATGTTGTCTTTCTTCGAAATAAATAGCCATAGGCGCATCACAAGCCACAAGACATCTTATTATTTTTAGCATACACAACATATCAGTAAACACAATCAATGAGTTTGACAATACATTTATTTATTGACTCAAAACAATCAACACAACAACAAAAGTCGAAGAGCGTGGGTGTGTATGCTACTCAAAAGTCTACATGGCAAATCGGCTAATACCACTGTATTAAAATAAATCAGTGACAAAAACATTTGAAAGTTATAACAATGACTGGAGATAAATTACTGGCACCATTACGCTTTTGCATGCATGTCAACACATAACGCTATTAATTTTGTCCTATTTCGCGTTCCGTAGACCCAGTTGTGCTTGGTTAGCTCGGGAGGAGGCGTTACTTGCCATGGTTTAGCAAAAGGGAAACCAACCAATTTGGGGAACCAAATCCAGACGCTTGGGAATCCTGTCCTCGATTAAGTGCCAGCGTTTGACATTCGTGAAGTGGTTCCAGCGGTCCAGCAATCATGCTTCAGTGGGAAATTATGGATAAAGATGTAAGTATAAATCTACCGTTTTTAACTACCCTACATGGCTCAATGACATTAAGAAACCCCAATAGAAGAGTCCATGGCATGTTAAAAAAAAAACTATAAACCCACCTTCCGTCAGCGTAACGCTTGTGGATGGTCTTAACAGGAACTGGAGAGGCAATACTCACCGAGACAGTGGTCGCACAGAATGTCCGGAGATGAAGTTATCAATGCACATGTGACGTCGCTGAAAGCAGGTGAGCAGCAGACGTTATCGGCGGAACACTGGATAGACGAATCTATTTTCAAGAGTAAAATGTGGCCGAAGTGAAGATTGAGACAGTAGCCTACAGTAACACGATGTTTGCGCAGAGATTCTGCTGCGATTTACGAAGAGAAAGTCATTGGCCGAAAACTGGCTTGCCATTTTGGCAAAGTTTTGAAACGATGTAGGCCTACAAGTTTGGCATGCCAGAATCAAAACAAAAGGATGACTAAACCTAAAAGCAATTAAGGAATTTTAAAATATGTCCATAACTGTAGGCTGTTTGTCAGTGCTTAATTTGTAAAGTGGGAGGTGCCGGAGCGCAACGGCAGGGTGGATCCGGCGACTCAAAACGGCGATTTGAGGTTACGGACCAACAACAAAAAAACCTGCGTACATAGCTCTGACTAAAAAAAAACTAATCAACGCGGTGTGTACACCAGGGCAATGTTTATTAACTTCAGAACTTGCAACACACTGCACTGCATGGGTGTAAAAAATAAAATTAAATTAAAAAAACAAAACAACAAATTATCCATTATCAAATTATCGGAAAAATTATTATTAATTATATATTGCAATGATGACCACCCAGTAATCAATAATCAACTAGATACAGGTGGAATGATTTAGTAATTTCTGATTGACACATCTGAATACCTATCTGAACCCCTATCCCCCCCCCCTCGACACCTCCCCCCAATCAAAACACATCGGAACTGACACATAATATGACACAGAGGCATACGGGACACAGGAAAACAGGAGATACAGGGGAACCAACAAAACAGTCCAACAAGGGGCTAATAGCCTTTGCCCTAAAGTATGCTATTGCAATGATGACCACCCACACCCAGTAATCAATGATCAACTAGATACAGCGTGGAAGTGCGATTTCTTCCTACCGTAGCCTAGGCCTACTTGTCTAAAATGGCCCATACAGCATCCAGACACCCGGCCTCCATGACCCTGCTTCTTTCTCTACACCTAGGCCTATGTCCTTTAGAAATCCATGAACTTACGTAAGGAAAGGGGTTGAACCGGGCAAGTGGTGGGCCGACAAGGCAAATGGCGAGGAGATGGTAGAGGTGGTGTTCCCTGAAAGCCCTGATGATATTCCGCGGGCTATCGATGCAAAACTGCTGGCAGAGCGTCTCACCTTCTCTCTCCCTGAACAGCGCGTCACGCACCTGTGGCCAATATTGTGGATAAAGGACTTTCAAATCCTCGATTAGCTTGTTGTATCCTGTTTGGTCTTTCCCCTATTTCTAAAGATATCAACATTGAACACTACACCACAGTAATTTATTTATTTTTCGTTTAGGCGATTTATTTTTTATATTGACGTAAGATTTGACGGATCTAAAAAAAAAAAGGTTCCGGATCCAACGTCAGAGGTGAATATTTAAGCCCTCAAATTAAGCCCTGCTGTTTTTACCAAAAAGAGTCGAAAATCAACCAAATCCAGCCAAAAAGTAGCAAAAGCTGACCCAAAGTGAGGCCATAATTATGCCAAATGATTGCTTCTACATTGATAAAAATCTTTAAATGTATTTATTTTGCAATGTCTACATTAGTTTATAATGATTGCTATGTCCTATATCGTAGGCTAGGCTAATATTGTTAAATTAGCATAGGTCAATATAGATTTTTTTCAACAAAAAACCCCACAAAGATTAAATGCATTGTGAAATTAACTTATTACTGTAAACTGTCTGACTCCTGGCTGGCTGGCGGTAGGCTAGAGCAAATGGGATTTATTATCACAGCATCTGAAATTGACAACAAAGGCAAAATAAACACAATGACTAAATCTACTCTTTAAATAAAAATGGGAAATTGTTTAGTGAAGTCAAATTCAGATTAGCTAATTATAGTCCATGGGCCAGATGAGATGTCGATACCACTCAAGGTGGCAAAGGTTGCTTATACTTTAACAAAGGCCAATAGCAAGATGGGCACCTGCGTCAAAAATGTAACACTAATTTAGCTGTGATTCAAGAAGGGTTATCATACAAAAATGTTAACTACAGACATGTATCTTTTCAAAAAGACATACAGTGGGTACTAGTTAAAAATGGACACTTCATTCATGAAAAACGTGCTTCACGCAGCTGCGTGAAATGTAAGTACAACTGCAGCCGCTTGGGGGCAGCATAAGTCCGCTGTGGCGTTCTGAGGTCGAGTTCCGCGGCCGAGTTGTGTTGTTTTTCTTTTTTTAAGTATATTTTTTGGGCTTTTTGCCTTTTATTCATATAGGACAGTGAAGAGTAAGACAGGAAGTAAGTGGGAGAGAGAGATGGGGTGGACCGGGATATGACCGCAGGTATTTGAGAGTTGTCTGACGGTTGAGTGGGTTAATGCTTGTGTTTCCAGAACAGTTCTGTTCTTTCAGGCAGTCCTGAGTTCGAATCCAGGCAGGAGTAATGATGCGACGTTTTTCTTTAGAAATCTTTTTATTGAATCGAAGTTGTAGCCTACTACAGACCGTCGATGAGGTGTTCTGAAGTAGGCTTAGGCTGGGTGCAGGCTACTTTGAAACTTCTGGGGGGTAACGAGAGCATTTGTTTTTAAAACATAACTTGCATCTTTCCATTCCAACCATTAGCCTAGGCCTATTTTTATCATTTTTATCAGTCGTTTTACTCCCCTATGAAGCCTGAATGGTAGGCTAGAGGAAGTGGGGGGAGGGTAAGATGGGATGACCAGAGCCGTCTTCGCTGGAGCTGGGCTATGGACTATGGACTAAGCCTATGTGCAGAGTTCCTGACACAAGAAAAAGTGCATGGTCCACCATGAAAGCCTTATCCCTCACCCGCGCATCCTAAATGGAAAACAGACTAGCCTACAGTATACCATTATGTAATTATTAGACTTAGTTTTCTGCCTTTGACCTATTTTATGGAAACGATTGGGAAGAACATTTGTCCTATTCAGAAAGCATATCTTCTATCATCTTTCCAGGCACACACAGCTCGTTACCATATATCGACTGCCTAAACAGATTTTCTGTTGTTCCTTTCAGTGGCCTAGTAGCAGAACAGGCAAGTACGTTCTTTTTCGTGCAAAAAGGCACATTAGGTTTGGCCTCGCAGCAAACTCGACTCTCTTGTTGCTTGCAGTTTGTTAAATAAAGCACTGCAGATTACATTATTTATTTCTGATTAATTGCATCTTTCAATGTCTTTTGAAACATCTGCTTGTTAGGCTGGGCTACTGTCAATGTCATTGTACAGGTAAATGTAAAACAATTGCTGGTGTACAGGCTATAATCAATTAGCTAAATCATTTCTCCAGCTGTTTAAAACAAAAATTCGTGCTACATTCAAATGCAAAAAGTGGTTTGATATATTTTTCGTTGTCGTTTGAACGTCGGCAAGCAGGCATGTTGCGGTTGCAATTTAAGTGAAATTTCTACAATATCCCAACCTATCCCACTCTGATATTTAGAGTTGTTTCGTTAAGATAAAATTCTTATTTAAATTTTGGGTTCAGTAAAGGATGTTTTTTTGCCTTTTTTATTCATGCCCTTTACAACTATGCTTATCCGCCCTGGCAAACTTCGACCACTGCATGATGATACTGCTTTTATTACACAACTAAGAAATAGGCGATTGGGCTCGTCCTTTACAGAAACAGGACACAATATCCCTCCAACTCTAGCCTCGCCCGCCACTTGTTGCCTTCATATTTTTCCTTTCAAATTTGTGATATCACTCAAGTCTTGCTTTAGTTAATAAGCAAGTTACTTCCAGAAGCCAAAAATCTGACTCTCTCAATAGCTCAAAAATGCCGTCATGTAGGCTACTTTCTAAATATTCAACAATCGGAAGCAGCTGCAAAATAGGACATTTTGAAAGAGACCTTTTTGGAAGCGCTGCTGCCCAGCTCGTGCACCCTCCTTCACAATGTTTAATGGTGACACTAGTGATGCACGATATATCGGCCGCCGATATAATATCGGCCAATATGGTCATTTTTTTACACATCGGTATCGGTCCGATGTCAAAATAGGGCCGATGTGAACAGGCCGATAATCATTCCTGTGTATTTGACGTGTGTGTAGCGATCCAAGCGTGTTATCTGTCTACACTGAATCCGTTAAATATGCCCTTCTATTGCATCATATTTCTTATTTAAAATAGCAGGGCAACAAGACTGACAGAAAGAAGACACTGCAGCATCTGACAAAAGTTCTTTCAAAACGTTGCGTTGTATCGCGCTGCTCGCGTTGCTTGCAGTCAAGTTGATGGCTGGCTTGCATGTCATGTCACGCCTAGCACATCTCTCGCGGTAGGCTAAATATAACTGTGTATCAGGCATAATGTAGTTATATGGTCGTAATAGGAATGTAATAGGGCTGTAACAATATGCGCTTCAAAACTGAAATCGCAACACTCATATCCACAAACCTGTGTCGCGGTGTGAAAAGGCAGAACCGACACACCCTTTCTAGTGTCTAGCAGTGCTTTGCAGCTTACGCGGCCGCATAAACAACACACATCTCCCGCTTTACTTGGCGGTAGCCTACGTTGCTTTCATTGTAGACTTTACCAAACAGTATAAACCCCCTGTTAACCTTTCCTGCTTTGTTTCAGACCGTAGTCAGAAACGCAGGGGAGATTCGTTATTCGAGGGCCGATGTTATAAGATAAAATAACGTCGGGGTCACGGTCCCATTTCTGATGAGCAAAATACACGAGCTGAACTTCATGGAGTTTTATTTCGGACAGTAACACCGCTCACACTGTGTACAGACTCCAACTTGAACCACACTCTCTGCTCCAGTCGCATGCATACACTTCCACACTTTATCTCCCTCCTTCCCAGCTTCTTCCCACACACACGGAGCTCTCTTAAAGGAGCCGCAACACCATTTTACAACACCCCTCTCTTAGCCCCGCTCTCTCTCGCTCACTCAATGGACACGCGCGACTCGGCCAACGCAATCCAAGTAAAACATTACAATCGTGAAAGCAAGGACTCATAGAAGACGACTAGCTAAATTACTATTAAATCTGCTTAGCAACATTAGCATGCTGCACATATTTGTTTAAAACTCTTGGTTTCAAGTTGACTGATCATCTCAATACCAATGTTTCCCAAAAGTGCCTGTACCAAGGAGAACAAGTATTACCTTTAAACTTAAACACACATGGGGAAACTGAACAGTCCAATCAGTAGACTATGATAAGCTAGCCAACTATGCTACTATGCTACTTTGTTTACAATATTTCCAGGCTTCAACCACACAGCTGAATTAAAGAGGGAGAGTTGTAATATAAATAGTAGGCCTATAGTGTGCCATACCTACCTAGGCTAATCTGCATAAAGTGCTGTCATAAATATCAGACATTCAGTATTCTCTCTTTTTATATCAGGATATAAAATAATACAGATATATTCTATTATATTGTAATCCTCTGGTGTTCTAAGGTAGGCTATTGAAACGTTATTTAAAAAAATGCATTTTGGAAAATAGCTCTTTATTTGATTATCATAAGAATGTGTTTTCTATACAGATATATCGACATCGGTAAATATCGGTATCGGCCATAACAGCAAAATTAATATCGGTTATCGGTATCGGCCACAATTTTCACATCGGTGCATCACTAGGTGACACGCACACAACTTGCAAAACATTGAACTGCTTTGAGTGAAGTGCGCTTGCGAGTTGCGTTCCTTCTGTAATTAATTATACTAGATGCTCTTCTTTACAATGAAAACAGTGGCAGTCCTAGCTTGTAGCCTATAGCCTAACACCCTGATATTTTTTTGGAATCAATTTGTGGTGTGATTGACATCAGACTAGTCATTAGCTAGTTAGTTGTGCACTGTTTCCCACTCAGTAGTAACAAATAGCCTACTCCGATGATTTGTTTTTTTTGCCAATATTCTTGTCGTAGCCTAGAAAGAATCTCCAGTGTGTAAATTCACTCCAAGTTGGCCTACCCCATAAACTGCATGACAGTAGGCTATTACTATTTATCTATAAAATTACCACATGCCTTTGTTCAACTTTATGAAGCAGAATTACGCAGGCTATTTGGAACGCACACATTTTGTTTGCGCAAGAAAGAGAAAATACAGCACACACGATTGACTAACTGACTGACTATTATTGTGTTACATGCTTCAAATGTAAAGCACTTTGAGCTGCATTCTGTGTATGAAAGGTGCTATACAAATAAAGCTTATTATTATTATATTTGATAAATAGGTTCATCTCATCTCACAGTTTCAATGCACGATCTGAATAATGGTTCCATATTTGTTAGTCAACTTTGCAAAATACATTCGGGGCTACACTTGAAACATTCGGGTCTGAAGCCCCGGCGAATTCGGCTGGCAACGCCCCTGATAAGATAAATAAACTCTCGCTATAGTATTATCATATATGTTTGGTAATGGCTCAACTTTCTCTGATTGTTCTACTGACTTGGAAACTGGATGCGTCATGGAAGCAGTAAGTCAAGTCGCATCAAAAATAGTAGTGGCAGAACTCCCAAGAGCCACCTGGTGGTTGTTTGGGTCAACTGCAGTTTGTGCCATTTCTGCCGAGAATATGGTACGCGATTTGTGCTTGATTCGTGCGTGATGCATGCAGGAAACCGTCCAAGCTTAACTGATACCCACTGTATTTGCATATTTGATTTTATTATGTTTGGTATCAAGAGGACAATCTGAGCTTTCATTCAAGTCCTTTTGTGAACACTTTGGACAAATACAGCCGACCCTGGAGCTTTTCTTTTAATCCTGTGGCATCAGGGAGCATCAGAGATACAAAATGCAAACACAGCAATACTGGCATGACTCTAAGGATTCAGAAAATGTATGATCTTCCCATATTATATCATTCTGAGGTGGTGATTTTCAGCTTTATATCAGGCATGGCGTTTTTTCGAAGAAAAGTAGTTTTGCCAACCTCTGAGGTTTCCTTTGCTATTGGACTCTGACTTTAATTTATACTCAACCATCTTGTGGGCTTTGTGATTTTGTAGTTTATTTTGCTATTGCTTCAGACAGTGACAAATGTATGCATGTTTGTGTGAAACTTAAAAGGGCCACAAACACTGACCCTGGTGCTTCACATGAAAACGAATGGTTCTCTATCAGTCGAAATACTCAATACTCAAAAATCAATAGGAATACACTCCTCTAATAGGTCCTGTTAACTCATTGAGTGCCTTTTCCATCCCATGCGTTGAGTGCCAAAAACGTAATATTACGTTTTTAGCTTTTTTTTAAAAGTACGAAACTAGACACTCTAACACACCTTATATGTGATTTTGGGAACTCTGTAATGAACGGAAATTAAATATATGACGATCGAAAACTCATGAAAACGCACAATCTGGACATTTTATCATAACTCGGTTGCCGCTTTGGGTCGAATCAGTGACGCATGCACGTCAGCTCAAAACCAGGCCATTTTCGTGGGTCTATCACTAGGTGGCAGTCTTGCTAGGTCACTTCACGGAAACTTTACAGGCAACACTTCATGAAAGACGTTATATCTCCTCAAAAAACAGCGATTTTGATGAAAACTAGCCACTGTTTAGCTTGCGATTTCTCAGGAACAGAAGCGTGTAGAAATACACGGTTTGCACCCACTGAGAGCTTAAAGTCTCACCTTTCAAACGAGCAATTGTATGTGTTCATAGCTATAACACAGAATATGCTGTGGCTGTACAAAAATCATCAACAATGGTCTAGATTGCTGGCACTCTAGGACAAAGCTTCCGAAAACAGCTTGGCATTCAATGAGTTAAGGTTCTATTGGCGCGAAACAGCTTGGCTATATATTATTCATTCTTCAGCAACGTCTATTGCCACTGGTCTGAGAGAACAGAAGGATAGGATCTGAAACAACTGACGGAAGACAGAAAAATAAACATTTTCTCTGAAAATAATAAATATAAATATAGCTGCAAGCAGCAATGAGGGGGCCAAGCAGTTAAGCAGGAGTTGGGATTGGATTGGATTGGACTGGACTTGACTGTGTTGTGTTAGATTGGATTGGACTGGATTCGAAGGTCACCAAATTTATTGTGTGTCCTCAAGATGTACTCCTAAGTCCACATACAAAGTTTGGTTTACATCGGTGAAAGTGTTGATAAGTATAGCACCCCTAGTGGTGAAAGCACAACAAATTAATTGTGCATCCTCAGGATGTAGTCCCAAGTCCACATACCAAGTTTGGTTGCGATAGGTGAAAGTGTTGCTAATCATAGAGCCCCTAGTGGTCAAATGTCACCAAATTTATTGTGGGTCCTTAGGATGTGTTTACGACTCAACGTACCAAGTTTGGTGTCGATACGAAAAAGTCTTCCTAATTATAGTGCCCCTAGTGGTTAAAGTACACCAAATATATTGTGTGTTCTCAGGATCGGGTCCCGAGTCCATATACCAAGTTTGGTTTCGATACGTAAAGGCGTTGCTGAGATATGAGCTAATTTCCTGTATCTCTAGCGCCCCCCTAGTGGTCGAAGGTCACCAAATGTATTGTGTGTCCTCAGGAGGGGATCCCAAGTCTATATACCAAGTTTGGTTTCAATATGTGTAAGCATTGCTGAGATATGAGCATACTTCCTGTGATTATAGCGCCACACAGTGGTCAAAATGTACCATATTTCTTGAGCCTCCTCCTTATTGGGTCCTTAGCACATGTGGTAAGTTTAGTCTTGATACGAGAACCTTGCTATCACTTCACTTCCTGTTTGGCGGCTTTGCCGACAATTTTAATTGGCTGTTACAGGCGAACAGTTTTAGTTCTGAAGACGAAAAGGGATAACTTTTGTGCGGCTTGGTCTGAAGATCATATGTACTAAGTTTCGTGAAAATCGGACAAACTATGTGACCTGTGAAAACTTTTTAGTGTTTTTGATTAAATCCAATATGGTGGCCGAGTCAATTACGATGACATCACAATTTGGCTTGGGTCAGCCTATTAAGGTTTTGCACCTACGTCATAATGTCATGTGACCGTTTGTTTACAACTAGAGTGGTAGGCAAGAATGGTAGGCAAGGCACTGCAGAGTGGTAGGTAAGCCTACAACAGTCGGGTTGCATAGGCTACACATGGTTACAAAAAGCTTCAAAATTGAAATTTGAATATCAAATATTGACCGGGATGCCGACCACTTGTGTAGGCCCTAACAGTTGGTTTTACAATAAGAAGCATAAAGGCAACGAACGACCGTTTAGCCTACCTATCCTCGTGGTTGTGGAGGGTGATCGTTAGCAGCTGTGAAGTATTTTACTCTCAAGATGGCCTAATGGTGTAGCCTACTGTCTACGAAGACGTAGGCTAAAGTACAACTATCTACAGTCATCCAAAAATGAATTGCCAGAGATAGGCTATGAAGGGAAAAAGTGCAGCATTTTAAACATGGCAAGATTATTTTTACCGGAACAGTTTGTTCTAATTTGTCTCGTGAAATTCGTGCTTGTGGACATCAATCACCTATCTTCTGTCCTTCTATTTCAAGTTATCATGAGTGTCATTTGATTATCACAAAATAAATCAAAACAGAATAGGCTTATGTGATCGCCTACAGCTCAGTTAGGCTAACTCCCGTATGTCAAAATAAACTGATTTTTGAGCTGAACTTAACACAGCAACCTCAAACACCGCTGTTGAACCTAGGCTACTGCTTCAGTCATGTAAGAAATAAACAGTTTATGAATTATCTTTACCCGTTTAATCTAGTCCACATTACTAAAATAACAGCATATTTAAAGGCTGAGCATAACAGCCTAATATAGCCGATACTGCAATGAACTAGTAAAAAAAGTTTCATACAATTAATGAACTTTATCACTTACATTCTGAGTTTTTCTGGGTGGTTATATATCCATGCAGATCGTCTTCGAATGAGTCATCGCTGTTATATGTTATAATATGTTACAGGATTCATGACTTTAACAACATTACTGTTACATGATGTTGACTGACGCTGGCTATGTAGGCTACCGTTTTAACGTCTGCTGAGTCTACATGCCTACCAAAAGCTGTCGCTTTTCAGTTCAAGTTAAATGATTAAATATTGTTTGATTTTGTGTCAACTTTCAGAGGGAAGACATGTTGTTCCTTTCTGGCCAAATTTCACAGCTTCTAAGAAAGTCTATCGTCTTCATGTAAACCGAGTTTTGAACAGGGAAAAAAAGTTAGGCTACCATAGGCTACATGCAGGTTCTCCCATAACGTTATCGATACAGATCAATGCACCAAATCAGGGCGATTTTAGCGAAATAACGTTCCTGTGACAGACTATCAAATATTGAACAATGGGATAACGTTTCATCATCACCTTTATTGATGCCTGAAATGTTGACATTGCTGAAATACAGAGATGTAGCCTACTGAGAGGCAGCTGCAGACAACGATGTTCAATGGGTTCAACTTGTCCCTTGCCTACCAGGTGGATGTAAACAAAGCTATAGAACCTAGAATACGTCACATGAAAAACGTTAATAGACCTCCAACAGTATTAACAGACCCCACTAGTACATTTTAATTCCAAACACAACAGCAGCTACAGGCCAAAACGCATTTTTCCTAATTGCAGCGCCCCCTAGAGGTGAAAGGTCACCAAAGTTTTTGAACATCCTCCTGATGGGGTTATGAGTCCACGTACTAAGTTTGGTTATGGTACATGAAATGTTTGCGGAGATATGAGCTCACTTCCTGTTTGGCGGCTTTGCCACAAATTTTGATTGGCTGTTATGGGAGAACGGTTTTAGTTCCGAAGACGAAAAGGGATAACTTTTGTGAGATCATATGTACTAAGTTTCGTGAAAATCGGTCAAACTATGTGACCTGTGAAAACTTTTTAGTGTTTTTGATGAAATCCAAAATGGCGGAAAATCCATCATGGCGGAAAATGACGTCATAGAGTGCGTTGAACTCGGCTTGGTCCAAGGAATCCAACGATGCCTCATTTTTGACAATCGGGTCAACGGGTCAAAAGTTACGTGCGTGAACGCACGTCCAACTTTTGCCTATTGGTGGCGCTAGAGCGCTCAAGGTGCCGGTATGAAATTTTGTGAAATTAATCATGAGACTGTCCCAATCAGTGTGCCAAATTTCACAACTTTTCACCAGACGGTTCTATGGGCTGCCATAGACTTCAATGGCAGAGGAAAGATGTTGAATAATAATAGGAAAAGGTAGAAACACAATGGGTGCCTTCGCAGCTTCTCTGCTTGGCCCCCAATCACAAAAAAAGCAAGTATGTCCGAGGCCGCCCAAATGAAGCGGTGTGTCCAGGGGTGTGGGCAGTTCATCCCCGCCCTGGACCCACAACATTCATACCTGCAAACTCAGAAGGGCTGAAAAAGGTGACACATTTCCGAAAGACGCCCCCCCCCCCGCCTAAACCATATAGGAGGCTCAAATTTTGCATGCTGGTACATAAATAGGAATAGTATGTAGCAAAATCGTCACGTTTTCCTTACTGAGATAAGTAGAGATACTCTCACAAAAAGCAATGAACAGAAAATAAATTCCTTCAGGGTCTGAACAGCAGACCTCACAAGTCTGAAAAATCATTTTGGTTCTCATTTTGCCTCGATAACATTGGGGGAGGTCTGCCGAGAGACCTCCCCCTATGGGTATCATTAGACCATTAAACCACACAATGATCCAAAACATACAGCCAAACAAGGCAAGACATGGTTAACTGAGAACAATATCAACATTTTAGAGTGGCAGAGTCCAGACCTCAATCAGTCAAAAAAGTGAGCACAAGGCCAGAGTGATGGCAAATAATCGTTCCTGACTGAAAACCCGGATTGCTGTGAAAAAGATGCAATCTAGAATCATTGTGAAGACATGGAGAGGCTTGGTAGATATTATAAGAACCATTTTGAGAGTTGTGAATGCAAATAAAGATGTTTCCATTGATTATTAAAATGTTAAAAAAGATGAAAACGCTTTTTTTTTTTTTATTCCAGGTTTCTCCCACATTGCCTTACAAACTTTTGGCATGTGACAGTGTCATTTTCAGTCAGAACAAACATATTGGTAAAGAGAAAATAAGCATTAAATCAATATTTGCCAGGGGTATGAATAATTTTGTTCTTAACTGTTCTTAACGAATATAATACGAAAAAGTAGGTACTATTTCACAGCAGTTGATTCTCCTTTCCCCCACAATGCATTGCATTGTCACCTGGAGACAACAGACCAAAGCCCGCTTTAAGACCCTTGGGAGTGACGAGAGAGAGGAGTAAAGAGACGAGTAAGAGTGTTCAGCAGTAGATCAGAGTGTTCAGGCAGCATGCCTCAAATCCTGGATGCTAAGTGAGGCATGTCACATCTGCTGGTCGTGGGGTGAGCTCCTCGACCAGTGACCAAAACACACTCCCTTCCCTACAGCATAAGCACCTGCCAAACACTTTTAACTTTGGGTCTGTCACCTAAATTATTAATTGCACAAAAAATTATGTTTTGTTTAAAAAAAATGATATTAGATTACCCATGCAAGTTTAACATGAACAAAAATGTTGGTAGTGTTCACATATTGATATTTAAATGTTTTTGATATTTATGATATTTAGTATTGAAGAAATAGATGTCTAAACGTTTATGGCGAGGCCTACGTGTCTACTATTAAGGCTACTTTTAAGGAAAATACAGTTTCTTAATAAAGGCAATATTGATCATTTAAATATAAAAATGATATATTATTTCAGAGGATTACCCTCGTTCAGAGGGGTGAGTCTGTTTGTTTCAAGTGAGTATAGCCCTCCATATGATATCGGGTAGCACTCATTCCCAGAAAGGTTAGAGACCCTGATTATACAGTGCAAAAGTCTGACTCCAGTTTGTTCAATAAAAGCAAACATTTAGGCTCTAGCCAATATCAGTGTTTGAACGGTCAGGGCACTAACTCAGGGAAAACTACACAGGGTATTTACACACAGACATCAAACCATTAACAGGGGAACTGGCTCATTTTAGTTGTCTATACTGTTTTATTACTGCTTGGTTGAATTCCAGTAGGATTGCGTTCTTTAGAATATCGATTAACTTCTAAGTATTTGCACACCTACCAGGGTTCCTACGCAGTATGGAAAACCTGGAAAAGTATGGAATTTGATTTTAGTAATTTCCAGGTCTGGATAAGTATGGAAAAAAGAAACAAGGGTATAGTGCTGGGCGGTATGACCAAAAATGTAAATCACGGTATTTTTCAAAATTCTTACGGTTTCACGGTATATGACGGTATTTTTTTTTCCATGCATGATCAGATGTTCACAGCATTTTCTACAAGTTGAGAGAGGAATTGCTGCAGTAGCCTACATTGAGTAAGGATGGTCTATTTTACTGTCATGATGTAGAATAACTCCACACTAGTGGTAATGCAGTTTTGCATGGCCCCAGAAAATGATGCTGTTTACAAAGAGCCACTTATGATTCTAATGAAGAATCTAATCAGAATGCAAAGACAATTGCAGTCAAAATACATAACTTTTACTGTGCAAATTTCACAAACATCTTGTATAAAACTAATACAAAAAGTAGGCTAGTTTAACTTGCAATAATTATACTTTTTTGAAAATTATACAATTTAAAATAAAACCTCTCTGCTAATATGCTTACTCCTATCAGGCCTATCAGAAACATGCCTTATTGTTATTGTGTGGTTTACATGACGTTAGTGGTAGACTAACTAACTTCATGTGGATGTCTTCTTGTTAGCCTGCCATGAGCTTCGGTTCGGTTCGCTAGGCAAAACATTAACAAAAAAGTTCGTTTTGGTGCACTGATGACAGTCAGGATCATTTCTAACTAGCCAGCTAGTATTGCTCAGTGCATGTCTATAACATGCTTTACTTGCTACCTGGATAATTTCAGCGAATATTCTTAAGGTGAGATGAATGATAAGAACATTAAACTTCACTGTGTTCGGTTGGTTGCTAACTAACGACATCACCTACTAGCCAGCTAGTTACAGCCATATGGTTACAGCTGTTGAACGATCTCAATAGAATTTTCGTGACGGTAAATCCCTTTCAATGCAGTATCCCTTATTATACGTTTTTCCTTTACTAAAGAACAATTTAAGGTATTCTGTGCAACACCCTTAAATAAACCCCTACCTAAGGAGAAATTGAGCCTTAAGGGTCATACTTCAGGGGAAAAACTTAAGGTGTTTTGTGTTTACCCTCACTATGCCTGGCATTGGCACCATGCGTGCGTGTGAAGAAAGTCCTGTCGCGCGGCGCAGCGTTCCAAACGTTGTGTAATAAAATACACCGGTATGGCGGTATATTAAAAATTCATATCATAACGAAAATATACACCAGTATACGGTGTGAACCGGTATACCGCCCAGCACTACAAGGGTATGGAGAAATATTTGTGTTTCCAGACTATTGCATCTACAGTACTAATCACTTCACTCCGGTCATAATAAACCATTCCTACTGTTGTGTAGCTTAAGTTGTCAGTCCACATCATAATTGAATGGGGGTCTCTCCCACAAGGGGACCCTGGTACCAAAACCAAATCGAAAATCCCAGTTCTATGCACGTGCCCTATACCTAGCTCTGCTATTTTCGGCTAAAACACTGGTAGACTTTTTTGATTTTGTAAAAGTTACCAAGACATGGATACTGCATTATCTGAACTGTTATTGCAAACAAATAATACTGTTTACGGTGATTTCTGAGGCCTCTGCCAGCAGTGCACTAGTCTCCAACATATGTAGTATGCTGTATCAAATGTGAGTGCACCTTCCAACACAGCACTTCCCCATCGAAAAGTATCCAACAATGGGCAAGTGTTTTCTGAGGGCTAACAAGTTAATAATAAACATTATTATACAGCTCTTCACAATGCTAGTAGAACACTCCATTGACAATGTCTAGAATATGGTCAGAAAAATCTACCGAGAAGTTTGAACATTTGAGTATGGAAAAAGTATGGAATTTTGAAATGGAAAATGTGTAGGAACCCTGACCTACAGTTCCAGTTTGGGTCAGGAAAAAACCTGCGTGCACAAACAGAGGTGAAAGAGTTCAAAAGTTCTGTAGTGATATGCCAGACCAGTCGATGGCGCCGGGCCGTGCAGAGGCTTCACATTAAATTTGTGTGAATCGCGTAGAAGAAAACATTGTTAAAACAGTTTGTTAAGCAGTCGCATGAAATAAGGAGACTACAGACTATTCCGTTTTCAATTCAACTGCTATGTATGTCTATGACTGCTATGTGGAATTTCAAATGCTTACGCATTGCATTAGGTCTGAGCACCACTGGAGAAAACATTAACATGCAGTAACGGCTACAGTGGGTCCCAGTTATGAATTGACACTTCATTCACCATCAAGGTGATTCATAGCCTAGAAATCTAGACGCTCCCCTAGCGGCAGCAAATTACATTTCTGCCAGGGCTAGTCTAGCAACTCTCCGTTGGCTTGTGAGCTCCAGAAATCGAAACTTAATCAGGCCAATGAAATCGTGTGTAGAGTCGTTAGGTGGGCTTAACATAATGATTGATGGCAGAGTTGCAACGGTTTGGCTTGAATTCCCTGCTACTTGAAAACAAATAAGATGGATGTTGCTGCTGGCGAACAGTGTGACACGAGTTAAGCTTTTATTAAGTTGGCAAACGTTTGAACTAGCCAACTAGCTCCGCTGGTGGGAAACGCATGGGACTCATAGTGCTGCCGAGTGTCCCAGTGACGCCGCTTCCATTTGCCTCCATGGGACCTATCTCTCAAAAAATTTTGAACGCCAGTCTATGGCAAAAAAGAAATGATTTTCTGGTCCCGGTTGACTTGTGCCTTGAATTACCCATATGATGTTTGTCAATTTTAAAGACAATTTTTCATGTAAAGACATTTGCAGTTTGTTTCGTAACTATTGAATTACAACATTGTGAAAGATCGTAATTCCAACGACTACAAACCCATCAGTCGCGCTAGTGACGTTAGCTCATTCACAGCCACACTAGATTGTACAAGCATACCAGCAACAGGTCTTAATTGGGCTTTCCTTGCCGAAGAAAATACCATGAGTCAGAGGATTAAACACATCAGGTAAGTTGTATTCGTTCATAGACTGTACATTACATACTGTTAAGTGACCTAGCAGGCAGCAAGATGCAACCGTTAACTAGCATAACAGCTAGCATGCTAATCTTATCATTTCATTACGTTGGTGACGTACATCGTTCGAGACGAGAGATGTAGTCCACTGAGCGGATTCGCACAAAACCAACATAACTTTTGAAGTCTATCGAACAACAGTACTTTCTTGACATGAAAAATTATCTTTTAAATTCACACACATCATATGTGAAATTCGTGGCACAATTCAAACTGGACCAAAAAATAATTGTTATCTCTCCATTAACTCCCGTTCATATTTTTTTGAAAGACAGGTCCCTTGTAGCGGAAGTAAAACCCCAGAGGAAACTTTTGCTTCTCATTTCTATCCCTTCTGTTGCTAAAGAGGCAAAATGGTGATTCTCTTTTAAGGATCATTTAAGTATTACTTTTGTCACAATTATTTCTCCTAATTTGGCCTTAGGAGAAATAAAACAAGCAAAAGATGAGACACATAACAATAAGACAAGTAGGAGTCACATAAGAGACATTAGTTTGAGAAGCAGGAGAAATACGGGAGATCTCTTATATGTTTGAGTGTAGTCTCACTTACAACTTGTTTCTCCTTAGGAGAAATAATGGAGCAGATGGAGTCACATAAGAGATATTAGTTTGAGAAGCAGGAGAAATACGGGAGATCTCTTATATGTTTGAGTGTAGTCTCATTTACAACTTGTTTCTCCTTAGGAGAAATAATAGAGCAAATGAGGAGACATTGCAATGAGAAACTGTTGAGAAGTAGGAGTTACAATTGATATCAGTTTGAGGGTCAAAAAATAGGGCACTCCATAGCATTTCAAACTTTTATTTTATAAAACAAAGCAAAACAGTTGTACTTTAAAAATGGACTTTAAGCAATGGGAGCTTGCACAGATGCACTTTAAAATGGACTTCAAGCAATGGAAGCATGTTAATGCCTTGATATGTTCTTTGTATAATGTGTATTCTTATTTATTTATATTTTGTGTGTGAGTGTGTATGTGAGTATTATTTTTAAAAGCTGCACAAGCAAATTGCATTGTACGGACCAACTGCACAATGGCAATTTAAGACTATCTATAAATCATACAACATGGAGAAATGAACTAATAAACAATAACATAAACAAACTGAACTTGTGCCAAAGCGTGCCATACTGTGTACAATGGTGGATGAAAGCGTGGGCTGGTCAATCTGCGTCTTTTATCCTGGTGATGGAACCAACCAAAGGGAGGAGGGAGAAAAGAGCAGAAAATAGAACATTGTTACTTTGTATTTTTGAGTGGCTCACAAACTAAGACATTTGTTTGACCGTCTGCTTTCATAACTGTGGGAATTTTGATACAGCACAAAGATCAGACACACCTTATTAATCACTTAAACACAGAATGGGGGATGTGATAGCTACCACTCACATTTGCTATTTGTTGCCCAATTGAAAAACAGATTTTATTGATATATTTGTCAAGCTTAAACAAGTTTGTTGAATTCCCTCACCTCATCTAGTGAGTAAACTGTATTGTCAGGCTAGGATTAACCCCTATCCAGCTTACCGCTAGGCAAAACCTTGTTTTGGTTGGACTAAGCCTATTCAGTGTAAAAAAAAAAAATGGGCATCTGAAAATAGTTTACAGTGGGTCCCCGTTAAGTTTGGACGGGTTCCTTCAGGAATCACGATCCCCATTTTCTCAGCAGAAATGGCACAAACTGCAGTTGACACAAACAACCACAAGGTGTCACTTTGGAGTTCTGCCACTACTATTTTTGATGCGACTTGACTTACTGCTTCCATGATGCAGTTTCCAAGTCAGTAGAACAATCAGAGAAAGCTGAGCCATTACCAAACATATATGATAATACAATAGCGTGAGTTTATATATCTTATACCCTATTTGTCACGGTTACTTATAGATTTGATAGTGTAACGATAAGCGCATAAGAGCATAAGAGACTTTCAGCGGGGGCACGGAAACTTAATTTGATCACGGTAGTTTAAGCTTACACTTGACAAAACATTCTAATATGAAAATGTAGATGCAATTGTTGTAAGATGGTGCAGCTCCTTTAAGAAAGCACCGTGCAAAAAAGTAGACGTGCTGGAGCGAGTCATATTCAAAATGCAAAAAATAACACCGCAGATAAAACCAATTATCCTCATTCATTGCAACCGCAGCATGCCTGCTTGCCGACGTTTAAACAAAAAAGATATCAAAGCACCTTTTGCGTTTGAATGTAACACGAAAAAATGTTTAAACAGCTGGACAAATGATTTAGCTAATTGATTATAGCCTGTACACCAGCAATTGTTGAACATTTGGAAAAAGATCGCTCAGCTGTTGCCACAGTCACAGGCAATGTAGAAACAACATGAGAGCAGTACACACTTCCCCGAATGTGGATGTTACACTGTCATAATCTACAGTGGGTCCCAGTTAAAAATTGACACTTCATTCACGATCATGGTGAATGGTGAAATGTAAGTACAACTGCAGCCGCTTGGGGGCAGCATAGTCCGCTGTGGAGTTCCACGGTCGAACCAGACGGCGCATTCGACAGCAAGGGCTGTGATTGGCCGAGTTTTCAGTGCGTTTCTCTGTGTTTTTAGCAGCCCCTGCAACATGCTAGTCCACTGTAGCCTAAGCCTTGTACATAATGTTAAACATAGTTTTGGATTCAGTGGCAAGATTTCTTGATTGTACAGTGTCTGTCTCTCAGTAATGTTTTAAAATGAGAGCTTCGTCAGCCGGCAGTAGGCTACTTTGTCGGTAGTCATGAGAAGTTCGCTTGCTAACAGAACATAAATATGCTGCCCAGAAACCTTGTGAATAGTTCTGATTTTTTTTTACTACACTAACGAGGTTGAAATATAGACTTTGCCTACAGCATCTCCTTAACAGTAATGTTAACAAAATGACAGCATTCATATGACAAAGAAAAACGAATTCGGTCACTCAAGACTGTGCCACAGCAACCAGTGTAGGCTACAGTCCTACCCAATAGGCCTACTCGAAGCAGATAGCGTTGTCTGACGGTCGAGTGGGTTAATGCACGTATTTCCAGAACAGGTCTGCAACTTTCAGGTAGTTCTGAGTTCGAATCTAGGCAGGAGCAGAGCCATATAAAGGCCTAGGCCTATTGTTATCATTTTTTGCAAGGTGTTGCTCCTGGCAATACTTGTTTATAAGACGTTTGGTGATTAATTGATAGCTGTTTTTGGGACACGTTAAACGTTCTTTATAATAAGCGCATCCGGGGAGTAAAACGACTGTTACGCGCTGTTACAACTGTAGGCTACAATGATTGCAATACAAAAATATGCGCGTGTTAGTTTAGTTAGTTTTGTGATGTTTTGCACTTTTGCCTCATGTGTTTTCAGGTTTGAGGGCTTTTTTGGCAAGATTGACCTTGGTTAGACTCTGCATATGTTATTTCTCCGTATGGAAAATAAAGTCAATTTTCGACACACGTCTGTTATTAGTTCAATAACAAGTGTTGCTTGTTAAAACATGTGACTAGTGAAACTCAAATGATTTTAGAAATATTTAGCCAAAGCCAAAAAGTGTTAGAGAGAAGGAGAGACGCCGGTGCAGCTCAGATGTCTTCTTAATTTTCTTTATTCTTTAGTAAAAGGTGCAGAACATTATTAAACTTTGACTAACGTTTCGATGTTCGTTAGTCAAAAACATCGACACATCGAAATGTTAGTCAAAGTTTAATAATGTTCTGCAGCTTTTACTGAAGAATAAAGAAAATTAAGAAGACATCTGAGCTGCACCGGCGTCTCTCCTCTCTAAAATATCTGTCCTGGCCTGGTTGCAACGGATTGTGGCCAAACGACAGAAGCGCGGAGAACCCTCCTTTGTCTACCAAAAAGTGTTACTTTTGTGCCCCGCGCTCCCCCACTGCTTGTGAAAGAAGGGGATGGGGGAGGGGGGCTTAACGTGAAAAAGCTTAATGTCACAAAACGGCAACGAGTCGTTTTAGGCTACAGGCCTTCATAATGGTAGGCTACAGGAAGTGGGGGGAGGGTATGGGATGACCAGAGCCGTCATCTATCGTCTTTCCAGGCACACAGCTCGTTATATAGCCTATCGACTGCCTTAACAGATAGGCTTTGCTCTTGGGTTTGGCCTTACAGCGAACTCTGCTCTTGTTGCTTGCAGTTTGTTAAATAAAGCGATGCAGATTACATTATTTATTTCTGATTAATTGCGTCTTTTGATGTATTTTGCAACATTTGCTTGTTAGGCTGGGCTACTGTCAATGTCCTGTACAGGTCAATGTTCAACAATTGCTGGTGTAGGCCTAGGCTATTAATCAATTAGGGACTGTTCGTTATTTATTTAATTAAGGGGCTACCGGAGGAGTTTTGGGAGCGTTAGTCAAAAAAGACGTGACCCTCCCTCGCCAGCAAGAATTTTTTCTATGACCCTCCAAAGTGATTGAGAAAAAACGCATGACCCTCCCCAGTCCCAACAATTTATTGATGCCTTAGGCTACTGGGTCAATTTGGGAGCTTGCATGCTACGACTACTTCCTTGAAAGTTCCTTCCTTGTCGTTTGCACAATTTCACAAATAATCACCGGGACCGAAACAAACCTGTCAACTTTTCCCGGGTTTATCGCGTATTTTAACTTTTTCCTCGCTGTCTTAGGAGGAGCTGCAGGGCCGTCGCAAGGGGATGCGAGGCCCTGTGCGAACTTGACAGATGCAAGGTCCTTTTCACTTACGTGCATAAAATCATGCGATAGCTTACTTTACACATAGCCAAGGCTACCGTCGGTGTATTTTAATAGTAGTAGTAGTTAAGAGGGGAAATTCAATTGTATAGCCTATAACATTAGCTGAGTCACATATTTGGCCATATGGTGTTTATCATAGGCTACATCACGAAACCAAATAGTGTAACAAAGGCGAACACTTTAACAGGGGGAATTAATTGCACTCTAAAAAATGCTGGGTTGAAAACAACCCAAACTGGGTTGTTTTCAACCCAGCCGCTGAGTAAAATGGGGTCCAACACAGCATTGGGTTATCTTAACCAAGCAAATTGGGTTACTAAATTTAACCCAACAACTGGGTTGAAATTTAACCAATATGTTGGTTGGTTTTTAAAATACTCTGTTGTTACAAACTTTTAATAACTCAAAGTTTGTATTTACTTACTTGAAAGAACACCTTCTGTTAACAGCTTGCATGGTATAAACAGTCTATCAAATGGCCATCAAAAGCCATGCAATGAAATAAAATAGTTCGACACAATTACAGTATTCATTTGATAGTTTTCTTTATTTTTGAATAGATAGCCTAGTATAAAATGCATGTGACACTTCCACGAAGTCAGGCAGATTCCAAAGTCCGTTTTGGGGGTCAGTCCTGTCAATCAAAGAAAAAAAGAGTGCATTTTTATCACTCAGCATACAGCACTTTATATCAAGACTTGCATGAACCATTACCAGTGAATTATATTGACAGACATAAAAATCCACCAGGAGACAAATTATTAGTGCAACACACTCGGAAACCATGACCACCTAATATTACAGAGTTGTTTTAAACATAATACCAGTAATAGCCTACAAAACGTGCGTTTATGTCAGATGAGCTTGATAACACTAACATTACCATTAGCCTAACATTAGGCTGACAAACATAAGTTCAGCAGTGCTAACGTTAGCTAGCTAACGTAACACATTATTCAGTTAGTGAATCCAAGTTAATGTTATACACCAAGAACCACCCAGTAGGTTACATGGCTATAATATGAGGCTACCCTGAATGATTTAATAAGATGTTGTTTGGCATGATTAATATCGTAAGTTACGTGTCGTGAAGAGACTACTTCGACTGTGTTAGCTAGTTGACAAACGTTAGCCACGAAGCATATTTAATTAGCATAAAGTTTCCAAGTCTGCTAACGTTACCTACCAGCTGCTGGTATGCTAATTGTAGTTCGTTGTAAAAGTTTGTTTTGTTTCTGTTCAACAGTTCCTAACCAGTGAATACAGAACTATGTTTTTATGAGTCTGTACTTAACCCTTAAAGGTGTAGGTTTTTGAACATTCTAAGTTCCGCAACAATTGAAGGTTCTAAAATTCTATGTTGAATTCAATGAACCCAGATATTCTTTAGAATGTTCATTTCTCAACATTCCCGTCACACCCTTTGTGACGGTACTCCTTTAAGGGTTAATAGTAGATTTAGTAGATTAGTAGATTTAACATTAACAATAGCTAATATTAGCTGGAATGACACCTGCTAACCTGCTTGAAGCTGAACGAAATGGAAGGCAGAATATTCCTTGATATCACAAAGGCTATGTCTCTGGGTGGACTTTTAAAATCCGGCTGGATAAAAATAAATAAATAAATAAATAAAAGCAGATACATACCTTCCGAAATCACCTGATTTCCATTGCATTTTGACAGCTGCTGGACTTGACGGTTGAAAGAATATGCCTGCCTGCCTGACGATTTTTTTTTCTCAACCTTCAAATAACTATGCAGCTGTGTTGAAGTCACCCTGGTGCTGGGTAGTGTACTCCACGTCAGGTGGGGGACAGGAGGGAGCACAGCCCCAAACTATCAACCCAGCAGTGATAAACTATCAACCCAGCAAGCTGGGTTACAGAAATGACCCAATATGAGTAAAAACCACCAAACAAAATGACACAACAGCCTCAACCCAGTGTTTGGGTTGAAAAAACAACCCAGCATTTTTTAGAGTGTGGGCATGAATCATTGTGCTGAACGGTATTTGTCAATGAGCAGAAACACACACGACATTCAAACTATTGATAAGATGTACTGGTCTGTATCTATTGGCTAACATTGGACAAATAAATGACACTGACTCGCCATATCCTGACTCAGGAAAAAAAACATTTTCTTGCTTTGCCGCAAACTCAGCAATGAAATCATAGGCCAGTTTGCAGGTAGCCTAACGTCTTTTTCATAGAAGGGAGAGCCCAGTCTCTCCTGTGACATGGAGGTGCGCAAATAGTTTTTAATAGCCTGTTCAACTTCGAAAAGCTTCGTTCACCCGATGCCAGTCACTGATCGCAATTTCAAAGTTCGGAAAGCTTCATCTTTTTAAGTTTTAAGTGCAGTGGCCCCTATCTGCCCCCTTTGGAATTATATCTCGAGCCTATTATAAGGTCCAGTGCGTTATGTCCTGGGATTCGGATGTGCTCAAAAAGAAAAGAAAAAACACTTTTTTATAGATGGTTATGAGGAGCAATGTGAGAGATAAATTTGATGATCATTGATCGTTGTTTTGGGACGTTAAGCCTGACCATTGAAGAATGAATGAAGAATGACCATTTTTTTATACGAAAATATTTCTTAACTACAAAAACTCAGTGTCTAAAAACTCAGTGTCATTCAGACTCAACCCTCTTGTTGTTTTATTATCTTTTTCGTTGTCGTTTGAACATTGGCAAGCAGGCATGTTGCGGTTGCAATTTAAGTGACATTTCTACAGTAGGCCTACAACATGCTGTTAGGCTGGGCTACTGTCAATGTACTTGTACAGGTAAATGTTCAACAATTGCTGGTGTACAGGTTATATAATCAATTAGCTAAATCATTTGTCGTTTGAACGTCGGCAAGCAGGCATGCTTTGGTTGCAATGAATGAGGATAATTGCTTTTTTTTGCATTATTTTGAATATGACTCGCTCCAGTCTCAACAGCACGTACTTTTTCCACACGCTAAGTTCTAACACACATAGGCCTATCCCCTCTCGCTTTCTCTCTCTCCATCCCTGCACACGGTGCTTTCTTAAAGGAGCTGCACCATTTTACAACAATTGCATCTACATTTTCATATTAGAATGTTTTGTCAAGTGTAAGCTTAAACTACCGTGATCAATTTAAGTTCCCGTGCCCCCGCTGCGTCATGGAAGCAGTAAGTCAATCGCATCGTAAAATAGTAGTGGCACCCAAGTGACACCTTGTGGTTGTTTGTGTCAACTGCAGTTTGTGCCATTTCTGCTGAGAAAATGGGGTGCGTGATTCATGAAGGAACCCGTCCAAACTTAACGGGGACCCACTGTACCACCAGCCTTTTGGCAAGTTGAAAAATAGATGACTTCTGTAAAATCTCTGCTTTAAAGCAAGACCTAAATGAGAGGAGTTGTGTTGGGAATGTCGGTGCAATGTCCATGCTATAATGGCCTGACAAACGTACTGCCTTTTCAAGCAGTTCATCATCACCTGTGAGTTGAAGGATCATAGGACGTAAAGACTCAACCACATAACAAGTTTTCCGCATGCTTGCACATCTTTGGGAGAGCTGACTGATTATGATGTCCAGAGTTGCATTAAATACCTGCACTTTGAAGTATCTCTCTGCATCGGTTAAGCGTTCATCTTCCGATAGTTCGTCAAAGTGACGCTTCACTCTCCGCGCTCTAACATTTTCAAATGTACTCTGAACCCCCATTTATTTGCGAGTGTCTGCGCTGTAGCCTTGGCCTGGCCAAAGGCACGCAGGTAGTCAGAAAGGACCGGTATAGAATTTTCCAGCAATTGCATTGCGGGGGGTAGCGACGGAGGTCACAGGCCCTGGTGCGACTGCACTTGCTGCACCTACTAGGCCTAGTTACGCCACTGCGTGGAGCGCTAATGTGTCTACTGTAAATCATTCATGTGTGAAAGTCATTAGGCTGGAAGCGCTAATGTGTCTAAGCTCATTAGTCTACTTTCAATAGGCCTACTGTACAGCCTGAGAGGGGGACATAACCTATAGCCTAGGCTACTGTAGAGTAGGCCTACAGTAGGCTACTGTATAGGCTAAACAATCAGTTGTGAAAGTCTGCAACGAAAGTTTCCTAATGGAAGCGCTAACGTGTCTATTGAGCTCATTAGCCTACTTTCAATAGGCCTATTGTACAGCCTGAGAGGGGGAACATGGCCTACTGTAGTGTGAACAATCAGTTTACTTAGTTACATTTGTTTAGTTAAATCCAGTTTTCTACTCTATCTCCATGATATGCTTAGCCTATAGAAAGACGAAGTCGGGAAAGTGCTTCAGAGAAAACGTATTTATTGAAATAATGAAGTCTACATTCTACATTCTACAGTCTAAATTTAAAGCACGTTGAATCCCTGGGAAGATCTGCGTGTTGTGCAGAGGAATTCGTTGATCTTATTGATGCAGTCCTTCAGTTCACTCCTCCCCATAGCAGGGAACTTTCGTTGTAGTGTTGAGACCACAAAGTTTTTCACATTTTGCGGCAGTGCTCGCTTGCCCTTCGCTCCATCCCAGTTGGTGGTTTTGCTCCAGGCTTTATAGTGTTCCTCTGTGACGATGGACCTGAAGAGCAGGCATCCGTATCTGCCCACTTGGCCGGAGCTCTGTTGGTGAATCTTAGCGTGGTCTTCGGGACCAACATCACACAAGGTCACGTCTGCGTGTTGACTAGGAACTTGGATGCTGTCGTTGAGTGTGACGGAGAGGGCCAATGGAGACATCTGCAAGGAGGACGTTTCTGGAGCTGGTGTCGAGGTGCACCTGGGGATTGGTCTCTCAGGCGTCGAATAACTTCTCTGCTCACGTAGCGTCGCCTGAAGTTCTCCGATTCCAACTCTCATCTCCTGTAAAATGTCTCTGGCTCTCCAAGTGGCTGCCTCTCGGAGTTGTTGAAGCTCTCGTTTGAGGTTTTTGACCTCCGCTTTCAACCGATCATTCTCGGCGTCTCTCTCGGCTACTCGAGCTTTCTCTGCTCTCTCGGCTACTCGAGCTTTCTCTGCAAAATGTGTGAAAGTCATTAGGCTGGAAGCGTGTCTACTGTCAGTGACTAGTGCGAGAAGCGGGTTCTGTGTTGTAGGCTATGCATTTTTCCGACACTTGGCTGAAAGCTCCCCTCCCCCACCCCCTTCTTTCACAAGCAGTGCAGCTTTCTGAAGCGGTGCCTTTTGAAGCTAATGTAACAAATACCACCAATATTGTTGTGTGGCAATAAAAGTATCCAGGGTTTGCGCAAGTAGCCTAAATAGGCCTATATAAATAAATTAAGGACATACAATCCTTAAAGCTTAACGTAGCCTACATGTAGATTAATGTCCCAAAACGTCAACAAGTCGTTTTATGCGCTCATTATATATGGATTTCTATGAAACGTCACAAAATCATGCGTGCGCAACCAAGAGGCAGAAAGCACCATAGAACAGCATAGAGCAATGCAAAAGAGCAAAAGAATAAAATGATTTTTTTGTGCTGACAACTGCACCAATTCGAAATCACGATGGTTAGAGAATGTTAAATATGTTCTATTAATATCCCTAACGGAATGCATGTCTTCGCCAAAAATGACAAAATACGATGTTATGTTAATAATGCAAATGAACGGCACACTTTGAAATATAGTCGGAAATGAGATGTTATCATCATTGAGACAACAGGGGTATACAATAAAATCCGATTGTAGCTTACAGCAGCCGGCTATTTAGGTTAAGTTTATAACGTTGTGGACGGCCACCAAGCGTCTTCTGCCCCACGGCTGCAACACAGTCTTGAGTGACCGGATTCGTTTTCCTTTGTCATATGAATGCTGTCATTTTGTTAACATTACTGTTAAGGAGATGCTGTAGGCAAATGCTATATTTCAACCTCGTTAGTGTCAGAACTATTCACAAGGTTTCTGGGCAGCATTTTTATGTTCTGTTAGCAAGCGAACTTCTCATGACTACCGACAAAGTAGCCTACTGCCAGCTGACGAAGCTCTCATTTTAAAACATTACTGAGAGACAGGCACTATACAATCAAGAAATCTTGCCACTGAATCCAAAACTATGTTTAACATTATGTACAATGCTTAGGCTACAGTGGATTAGCATGTTGCAGGGGCTGCTAAAAACAGAGAAACGCACTGAAAACTCGGCCAATCACAGCCCTTGCTGTCGAATGCGCCGTCCGGTTCGACCGTTGAACGCCACAGCGGACTATGCTGCCCCCAAGCGGCTGCAGTTGTCCTTACATGTCACCCAGCTGCGTGAATCACCATTATTGTGAATGAAGTGTCAATTTTTAACGGGGACCCTCTGTAGTTCAGAGTCCTGATGTCAAAAAAGTAATTTGGGAAATTTTTTTTTGTCATCTGGGAGCTGGCTCCATAGTCAGGACGCATAACAACTAAATGCAGCGTTGCCTTGTTTAGTTCTGATAGTGGGTTTCAATAGGAACATTTCTCCTGTGATCAGTGAGGTTTAAGTGATGAGTATTGCTGGAACATGTCACACAGTCTCATTGAAGGGCAAATCTGGTGTAAACTGATTCAAAGCCTTGTTGTTCGAGCTCACCAGGCACTGTCCAAAGGACAAAGAACAATAAAATGTGTCATAACCTATGGACAAGAAAGTAAAGCTGACTCAATATGGCAAAAAAGCCTTTGGTATCTTCTTTCCATTACAGGGTTTCCCCAGGTTTAACCACCCCAAATAAGACTAAACCTTTTTAAGACCACTTACATGAAAATTAAGACCTACATCACACCCATTATGCGGTTGTAAAACACCAGATCAAATCCATAATGACAATTAAAACAACACTTCCTCATGATGTGCTGTCCTCTCCTTTTGACTGATTATGTTGATTCATTGCTGCCGGTGCGAAAACCCAAAGTATTGTTTGCGCATATTCCAAGAAATTAGACTAGTGTACCGATACCGATACCACATCAAGAATAGCGATTTCGATACTTCTTCGATAATTCTTAAAAAATCTATTTGATTTGGGGGCCCAGACCACCTTGACATCCTCAGTAATATTGAATATAGTGTTATCATTCACACCAGTGGGCATCTTAGATTCTGCTTGACTCTTTCCACACACACAGAAAATTATGGCTTATTTCATGTTTCTATTTCGTATACCTTCAAATTCATATAGTGTACAGTTAATGTATAGTATTTTTTAATCTGCATAATTACTATTAATCTGCTTAATTGCTAAACATATTTAGTCATTTGAATACTTAATATTTATTTTTAAACTATTACACCTAGGCAAATTTTAATGTGGTGTGTAGGCCTAGGTGTAATTGAGTGCTTGTCACTTTAAGAAATACGTGAGTAATTACTGTAGCCTTCAGTCTCACGGTTTTAGGCTAGTGAATAATAGTTGCACATAATGTATAAGGATATGTGGATGCAATTCATTGTTGTCTGTCATTAGATAAAATAAATGTAAATAAAAAACTATCAAGTTCGTAGAATGTTCAATAATGATTTTAGCACTAATGACGAATGACATACAGCCCGATGCCGAAGCACCACCATTGAAAAAGCTGTTGGTAGCATCGGCTAACTAGCGCCAGATTTTGGAGTGCAGGGGACAAGCCGAGATGGGCTATGAAACATAAGTTCACACTCGGTATCATGTTTCAACACACTTTAGGTCAATATCACACCGGAATTCTCCTTTAAAAGTATTGATACTAATAAAATTAGGTATTGTGACAACTGCTAATAGCTATTGCGACACTTTTGTAGTATCGGTGCACCGTGCAACACTAAATTAGACGATCCCTGATGTTACGCAACCCCCTGTTGAATTTTCACATTGTTGTTGTTTTTTCCCCCATTTCTCCTTGCTTGCAGGCTAGTATAATTAAAATTTAAGACCTTCGTTTAAAAAATTAAGACTTCGGCAACGGAATTTAAGACTTTTTCAGACCTTAATTAAGGAACATGACATTTAAGACCGTTTAAAGACTTTTAAGACCCCGCGGCTACCCTGCATTAGGTCAGGAATACCAAAAGTACTTCTATACGGCTCTGGGCTATACTTCCCTGTCCATAACTCAGAATTGGCTGTGCCACATTTTCTTTTTCCTATGAACAGCACACAGTGATTTCCAACAAGAGCTATGGATCAATTCATACCGGATTTGTCCTTTTGTAATTTGTTGATTTGTAAACAAGTAGGAGTGCTTTAGGGTCAATCCGGTAAATCAAAGACAATGACTCAATATTACATCTAAATTAGCCCAAAACATTTAGCTCTGATCACTCAAGAGACACTGACAATTGTCAAGAACAAAAACAAAATACAGAAAATACAGTATACACCATACAACAAATATTGTTGGTGAGTTAATCATTTTGGCCATGTCATTTTTTTTAACTTTTGATGTATGTTCAGCCCATCTGTAAAATATCTTAAAATTTCGCCTCTATCATTTCTATGACAATGTGATTTTGTAACTTTTGTAGCTACACAGTTTAACGTTAACTGTATAAAAGTTGAATACTTTTAGTGCAATAGAGGCCTACCCTTTATAAAAAGCCCACCAATAATGCTCACCACAATTGGAAATAATTTAAAATAAGAGAAAATTACCCCAGCTTCATGGATGTTTTGGAACCTCCAGCCCTCGTAACAAAAGCCTCTTTGACCTTTGTGGATTCCACAGCTGTCCATCCACAGAGCGTTTCACAGTGCATAACGTAGGCTGCAAATAAAAAGCAAAATCAATCTATCAGTGTGGTAATAATAGCTCTGAAACTGACAGTTCCAGTCATTGATTTTGATTAGCTGAAACGTGTTCCTTTCTGTTGTAATTCCCAAGTTAACCTTACACATCCTTGTGTACACATCCCTACGCAAAGAATGGTAAAAAATGAAGTTGTTACAAGCTGTGGCCAATGTTCCACTTACCATTGTGTGACAGTCTACATGAACTATTTATTGATGTAGGGGTGTATTTATAAAACCATCAACTGTGCATAAGGTAAGACAACCAGGCTGAAATGACTAAAAGAGGAATACAATAATCTGTTGGAAATTTATCTTAATGCCTCAATTAAAAAATGAGGAAAAAATCCAACCTTTAAACACACCAATATTCTTTGTGAATGAACCAGGTATCGTAAATTAATAAATGTTATTCCTTAAAATACAGGAGGCATAAGTAAGGAACCCCCTATGTTAAAATCCCATAGAGGCAGGCAGATTTTTATTTTTAAAGGCCAGTTATTGAATGGACTCAGGATACTATGCATCCTGATAAAGTTCCCTTGGCCTTTGTAATTAAAAGATAGATAGATAGCCCCACATCACATACCCTTCACCATACCTAGATATAGCATGGTTTTATTTCAGTTAGGCTAATAGCTGGTTTGATTTGCATGCTACAGATTATATTAATTGCAAAAGAAATGTTGACTGGTAAGTTATTCATGACTGCAGATGCTGACTTGCCTATCTCTCGACCCCTCGACCGCAGCAACGCTACTTTCCTAGTTTACATGGGTTACAAGAATGCCCTTTCACTCCTGTTACAATATGTAATTTATAGCAGGTTAAACAAAAGTGAGAACATATTGTGGGGAAAAATATACTTACCATTTTGGTACGCTGTTTGTTCAGCAATTTGATCTGATGGTCTAGCGTAGTCTTCCATTTTTTTTTAAGAAGCTGCCGGCCTCTTTTCAGTGGCACTGAGCTGGAACCAGTTTAAACCAGTGGCAATAACGTTAGCTTCGTCATCTTGACTGACATCCAAAAGACATTTTAAAATTCCGTGCATTTTGGCTACAGCATGGCTTAACACCATTCAAAACATACAGACTAAAGCTGTATAAGGCAAAGTAAGCTAGCAACGTTAAATTGTCTAACGTTAGCTTTATATACAAGCGGCACAGCCAGTGATGTAACTTACAAATAGCTAACATTAACTAACTAGCTAACTTTGTGCTGCTTCGTCAGGTTGTTCAATGATATATTGAGTCTAAAAATATGCAAGAACGTTAGCAAATTACCAAACCAAATTACCAAATTATCACATGGTTAGGCCTACTGTTTGCAAATGTGAACTTGAAAATATGTGCAATTAAAACAAATAAGCCAATGAAAATCATTTGAGAATTGTTGTACAGCTACAACAGCTAGAGCTCTTACAGATCAGACTAATTTATAAAACAAATAAGTCTGGATGAGCATTAAATGAGTTCACTTAGAGAGCTCTCTGATGGATAAGCCTGAGTAAAATATGAGATATATAAATTGAGCAAGTCTGAGTATTGTATAAGCCTTTGCTGAGATCTCTTTTGTAAATCAAAAAAGGACTAAACTGAGATAACTAGAATGAGAACGGTTCAAGCTTGTGAAGAGATCTCTTTTACAGAACTGATGGAGCCTAATCTGAGATTTACCAAAAAGATCTGAAATGAGTTGCATGCATGAGTTTACAGAGAGAGCTCTCTGGTGGATCAGCCTGAGTAAAATATGAGATGAATAAATTAGACAACACTGAGCATTATTGAAAATATTGATGAGATCTCATTTGTAGATTAAAGGGAGTCTACACAGAGATAACTTAACTCTTTTGCTCCAGAGACAAACCTGAGAAGCGGGAGACGAAAGCAATAATCTCATTTTTATATCACTGTGATCTCATTATTGTCTAGGAGAAACAATTGAGAAAGAGAGGAGCTCTCATTTTAACATTTTCTTTCCTCTGGGACAGAAGTCACTGGGACACTCTATTGCGTGCAGAGGGAATAGAGCATCACAGTCCCGCCCACAGGAGTTTCCGGAAGTAAGAATTCAATGCAATTTCTCCATTGACAATTCGGGTATAAGCCATAAAAACTTAACTGCGCATGGTAGACTCAAAACCAGCTACGGCTGTACTAAGCGATTGTATATGGTCATATAGAGGGCGAAAATTCAAGGGGCACTAACCTTGTTTTGAAATAAATGTATTTTAATCGCGATGTCTTGGATAAGTACTTCATTACCCACAATCCTGAACAATCCCACAATCCCACAGTGATGCCTCTGATTGGTGGAAAGGCCGTTATGATCATAGTTTGAAACTTTATCAGCGAAAATTATTGACAAAGATGGCGGAGTCTTTTACTGCCTATGGCGAAAATCTTAATGTGAATAAAAACTTTCTAGACGAACATTGGTACTTGTATCAACAAGGATTGTGGTTTATATATCACACTAACTTAGTCAGGGCCAATACACCATCAAATAGAACACTAAATGCTAGTTAAAACACTTTTTCACAACTTTTCAGGTAGCCGATAGGCTAATCATTAGCCTTTCAGACATTAGAATGTCATTATAATGCTGCTAACATTAATATAATGTTTTAGTGACCTTGTCCTATGAACATGAATTGTTGTTTATAGGAAACATCAACTTAGTCGAGGCATAAAAAGCCCTGTATCTCATTAAGTACTTCAACTTTTGAACTAGCTAGCTAGCTGATAACACATGCAAGCTGGATGCTACCACCGGCTAGCAGCTAGACACTGCAGTAAAACCGTCCATGCCCCCGTGAATATTTCACTGTTTCAAGGACGAAATTTAGAGTGTCCAAAGGGGTGAAAACCACTTTAAATCGGGTCACATTATTGACTGTTGTGTGTCCGAGGGTTAGCTTGTGGGTTTTGTAAGGGCCAGCATGAGGGACAAGACCTACAAAGTTGTGTGGTGAGTTTTGCAGGGAGGTTGGTAATGCTAGTTAACATTAGCTAGGCTACTGTAGCCTTCATACTGTACGAGTCATATCATCAATCATTAACCTAGAAATACTTTGTACATTTAATGAACATTTTGCGTAATAATTCACAGCAAACTGAATATGGTGGTCCAAGAGCAGACCATGCACTGGTCCATGCATCAGGATGGCAGTCAGATACGAAGCACTGCACAATGTTGCTAACGTTAACCGCTTTCACACACACACACACGATATAAAATACACGATGGTAAATATAACATTCAATACCAAAACACAATTATTTGCACGATTACTCCTGAAATAACTGCTATTAACTGCACATTCACTATATAAAAATCACTGTTTGGAGGAAAGGGTTCGCGTGCTGTCACCGGTTGGAAATGATTTTGCGCTGGTTCGTGCATTGCTTATATATTATTCAGTGAGGCGCGGTGGTTTATGGGATGAGTAGTTCCTTCGCTCGGAAATGAAAATATGTACACAGTCTTGTACCTTTGACTTTTTTTGGACTTTCTCTTCGTTTTTTCACTCGAAATGATGCGTTGTATGCTTATGAGTTACTCCGTAGCTGATTAGCCTAAGACATGCTCTAAAACTCTTTAGATACGGATTTTTCCAAAACGTCAATGGGAGAAATTAATGGGAAATTTACTTCCGGAAACTAAGCTCTCTCGGAGGAGGGGCGGGACTGTGATGCTCTATTTGAAAGACAACTGATTATCCCGCCCCTCGGACTGAGCACTGCGAACGGTGAGTGCCCAGACCCTACATTTTAATGTGGGTCTGGCTCGTCAGGCTAGGTGATTCACGCAGCTGGGTGAAATGTAAGTACAACTGCAGCCGCTTGGGGGAAGCATAGTCCGCTGTGGCGTTCCACGGTCGAACCGGACGGAGCATTCGACAGCAAGGGCTGTGATTGGCCGAGTTTTCAGTGCATTTCTCTGCGATTTTAGCAGCCCCTGCAACATGCTAGTCCACTGTAGCCTATAAGCTTTGTACATAATGTTAAACATAGTTTTGGATTCAGTGGCAAGATGTCTTGGTTGTACAGTGCCTGTCTCTCAGTAATGTTTTAAAATGAGAGCTTCGTCAGCTGGCAGTAGGCTACTTTGTCGGCAGTCATGAGAAGTTCGCTTGCTAACAGAACATAAATATGCTGCCCAGAAACCTCGTGAATAGTTCTGATTTATTTTACTAGACTAACGCATACCTGTCAACATTTAGCTTTCCAAAAACGGGAGATTTTTGTGATGTTTTGCACTTTTGCCTCATGTGTTTTCAGGTTTGAGGGCTTTTTTGGCAAGATTGACCTTGGTTAGACTCTGCATATGTTATTTCTCCGTATGGAAAATAAAGTCAATTTTCGACACACGTCTGTTATTAGTTCAATAACAAGTGTTGCTTGTTAAAACATGTGACTAGTGAAACTCAAATGATTTTAGAAATATTTAGCCAAAGCCAAAAAGTGTTAGAGAGAAGGAGAGACGCCGGTGCAGCTCAGATGTCTTCTTAATTTTCTTTATTCTTTAGTAAAAGGTGCAGAACATTATTAAACTTTGACTAACGTTTCGATGTTCGTTAGTCAAAAACATCAACACATCGAAACGTTAGTCAAAGTTTAATAATGTTCTGCACCTTTTACTAAAGAATAAAGAAAATTAAGAAGACATCTGAGCTGCACTGGCGTCTCTCCTTCTCTCTAAAATATCTGTCCTGGCCTGGTTGCACCGGATTGTCGCCAAACGACAGAAGCGCGGAGAACCCTCTGTCTACCAAAAAGTGTTACTTTGTGCCCTGCGCTCCCCCACTGCTTGTGAAAGAAGGGGGTGGGGGTGGGGGTGGGGGAGGGGGGCTTAACGTGAAAAAGCTTAATGTCCCAAAACGGCAACAAGTCATAATGGTAGGCTACAGGAAGTGGGGGGAGGGTATGAGATGATCAGAGCCGTCTTCGCTATTCAGAAAGCATCTTCTATGGTCTTTCCAGGCGCACACAGCTCGTTACCATATAGCCTATCGAGTGCCTTAACAGATAGGCTCTGCTCTTGGGTTTGGCCTCACAGCGAACTCCACCCTCTTGTTGCTTGCAGTTTGTTAAATAAAGCGATGCAGATTACATTATTTATTTCTGATTAATTGCGTCTTTTGATGTATTTTGCAACATCTGCTTGTTAAGCTGGGCTACTGTCAATGTCCTGTCCAGTACAGATAAATGTTCAACAATTGCTGGTGTTGCTCGCCAGCAAGAAATGTTTCTATGACCCTCCAAAGTGATTGAGAAAAAACGCATGACCCTCCCCAGTCCCAACAATTTATTGATGCCTTCTGTAGGCTACTGGGTCAATTTGGGAGCTTGCATGCTACGACACCTTCCTTGAAATGCCTTGAAAAGGCTGTCGTTTGCACAATTTCACAAATAATCACCGGGACCGAAACAAACCTGTCAACTTTTCCCTGGTTTATCGCGTATTTTAACTTTTTCCTCATTGTCTTAGGAGGAGCTGCAGGGCCGTCGCAAGGGGGTGCGAGGCCCTGTGCGAACTTGACATGGTGTGAGGCCCTGTGCGAACTTGACAGATGCATGAACTTACGTGCATGAAATCATGCGATAGCTTACTTTACACATAGCCAAGGCTACCGTCTGTGCATTTTAGTAGCCTAGTCTAATAAGCTACACCAGCTTGTCTTTAAGAGGGGAAATTGTATAGCCTATAACATTAGCTGAGTCACATATTTGGCCATATGGTGTTTATCATAGGCTACATCACGAAACCAAATAGTGTAACAAAGGCGAACACTTTAACAGGGGAAATTAGCCTAATTGGGCATGAATCATTGTGCTGAACGGCATTTGTCAATGAGCAGAAACACACACGACATTCAAACTGTTGATAAGATGTGCACTATGAAACTGGTCTGTAGGCTAACATTGGACAAATAAATGACACTGACTCGCCATATCCTGACTCTGAAAAAACATTGTCTTGCTTTGTCGCAAACTCAGCAATGAAATCATAGGCCAGTTTGCAGGTAGCATAACGTCTTTTTCAATTCATAGAAGGGAGAGCCCAGTCTCTCCTGTGACATTGAGGTGCGCAAATAGTTTTTAATAGCCTGTTCAACTTCGAAAAGCTTCACCCGATGCCAGTCACTGATCGCAATTTCAAATTTCGGGAAGCTTCGTTCAAGTTAAGTTTTAAGTGCAGTAGGCCCCTATCTGCCCCCTTTGGAATTATATCTCGAGCCTATTATAGGTCCAGTGCGTTAGGCTATGTCCTGGGATTCGGACGTGCTCAAGAAGAAAAGAAAAAACACTTTTTTTTTTTTTTTATAGATGGTTATGAGGAGCAATATGAGTCTGAACTCCTTGTCATTCAGACTCAACCCTCTTGTTGCTTTGATATCTTTTTCGTTGTCGTTTGAACGTCAGCAAGCAGGCATGCAGCGGTTGCAATGAATGAGGATAATTGGTTTTATCTGCGGATTTATTTTTTGCATTAATTTGAATATGACTCGCTCCAGTCTCAACAGCACGTCTACTTTTTTCACACGCATCTAAGTTCTAACACACATCCCCTCTCGCTTTCTCTTTCCATCCCTGCGCACAGGGCTTATATGACGTTTTTCCTTCCCATGCGTTGAGTGCCAAAAACGTAATATTAGGCTACGTTTTTAGCTTTTTTTTTTAATTACAAAACTAGACACTTTACACACCTTATATGTGGTTTTGGGAACTCTGTGATGAATGGAAATTAAATATATGACGATCGTGAAACTCATGAAAACGCACAATCTGGACATTTTATCATAACTCGGTTGCCGCTTTGGGTCGAATCAGTGATTCATGCACGTCAGGTCAAAAACAGGCCATTTTCGTGGGTCTATCACTAGGTGGCAGTCTCGCCAGGTCTCGCTGATCACTTCCCGGAAAGTTTACACAAGTAAGTAACAGGCAACACTTCATATTTCATGAAAGACGTTATATCTCCATTTCTAGAAAAAAAACAGAAATTTTGATGAAAACTAGCCACTGTTTAGCTTGGGATTTCTCAGGAACAGAGGCGTGTAGAAATACACGGTTTGCACCCACCGAGAGCTTAAAGTCTCACCTTTTAATCGAGCTATTGTATGTGTTCATAGCTATAACACAGAATATGCTGTGGCTGTACAAAAATCATCAACAATGGCCTAGATTGCTGGCACTCTAGGACAAAGCTCCCGAAAACAGCTTGGCATTCAATGAGTTAAAGGAGCTGCACCATTTTACAACAATTGCATCTACATTTTCATATTAGAATGTTTTGTCTGTTTAAGTGTAAGCTTAAACTACCGTGATCAATTTAAGTTCCCGTGCCCCCGCTGAAAGTCTCATGCGCTTATCGTTACACTATCAAATCTATAAGTAACCGTGACAAATAGGGTATAAGATATATATATATAAACTCATGCTATTGTATGATCATATATGTTTGGTAATGGCTCACTGCGTCATGGAAGCAGTTAAGTCAAGTCGCATCAAAAATAGTAGTGGCAGAACTCCCAAGTGACACCTTGTGGTTGTTTGTCAACTGCAGTTTGTGCCATTTCTGCTGAGAAAATGGGGTGCGTGATTCATGAAGGAACCCATCCAAACTTAACTGGGACCCACTGTACTACACACAGTTGCGTGCGTTGCAAGGCTGGAGACGCATCCCATTCACTTTGCATGGGCTCACGTCATCCGTTGCCGAACTGAATTGTGGGTCTGTTGCGTCGCGTTTCTCCCGTTGCTCGTGTTGAGAAGTTCAGCTGTTGCTGCACCGACAGACGGCACCGGCCAATCAAGCCAATCGACGGAAAATTCGCCATAAAATTGCCAGCTGTGCCCTCTACACCCGTCTACACGGAAAAAGTTAGCCGGCGGTTTCAAAATCGGTTACAGTCTCCTAAACTGCCGGCATCGTGTACACGCAAGGCGTAACCGATAACAAAAATTCACCGGTTTAAAAAAAAACAGCGTTGTGTAGACGGCCCCTTATTTCCATCACAATAGCCAGCAGAGAAAGGCCAACACATCAGATAAGCTTGTTGGCCATTAGCAGTTATTTTTATAAAGGCATATACAGTATGATCACCTGCTATAACTAGCCTACAGTGGACATTCTCACTTGGCCTCACGCAATAGACAGAGGCAAAATTCCCGACACTTATCCAACAATGAAAATCATTTGCATCTAACAGTCCAGGGCCCAGTCTCCCGATAACGACGGAGACATGCCCTTACGAGGGTTTTCTACGATTCATCTTACGATCGTTCGTTTGGTTTTTCCGACTGTTTCTCGAACATGCTCGTATGTGAACACCCGTGCACTGCTCTTAAGATGCTCTTAAGGGGACGCGTTAATAGTTCTGAAATGTCCTCTAATTTGATGGTGATGTCAGGTGACTGCACATCACAGTTATAGGCCTACCGTTTAAACTTCGGATCTACACTTTAATTAACATCAATACGAAAATAGAAAAACTTTGACATCCCCATGTAAGCATCCCAAGTAGGCTATATACCACACACAGACATAGACAAAATAAAGATGCCGAATACACTTTTGTAATTTATTGAGTAGGCTATGCACAAATTCACATAAAAGACAAAAACATAATTGCCTGAAATCTGAATGACTGGCGCAAGCAACACAAGCTTTCCATGCATGTGCTTGCATGCATGAGAAGAACAGAGATTGTGGCTACTGCATGGCTACTTGTTTTATTTGGCCAAAATAGAGACAACTTTTACTTTTTTTACTTGTTTCTTTTTCTTAGACCAGGTAACAGTCTATGATTTAGGTCACTGTTTTACTTCTGCTTTGCTTTATGCTGGGGAGAGAGCATCAGTTAGACATCCCCGTAACTGCTCAAACTAAATTTGATGTAGGCTATTGACATGTCATTGCCATTGACATGTGTCACATGTCGATTAATCATCTAACCCCCTCCCCATTATTGAGAATCTTTTTTTATATAGAAAGGCCCATACAGTATATGATCACCTGCCATACCTAGGCATTCTTACTTGGCCTTAAAGGTTTCATTCACCGAGAAACCGTTTAATACTTGTTCCTTTTGAAATACTGTAGCTCACTCCAAGTTGCATATGCATGCTGCACGTGAAAATGATCTTCTACCCCCATTGCCCGCATTAGCCAATGAAAGAAAATACACGGAAAAACAAGTGAATCAGAAAAAGCCCTTCCCTGTGACGCCGCAGGGAAAACAATTATTCATGGCCTCGCCCACCTTGGCTTGTGACCGCCCACAGGAAGACAGGAAGATTTTGGCCAGGAGATTGTCTCTCTGCAGCTAGTAGGAGCTAACAGCAAGTTGCTAACATGGCGGAGCAAATTCGTGCCTGTGTTATTTGTGGCAATAACACATCAATGTAGCATGTCTTGCCTTAAAAAGAAGAGTTGAGTTCTGTGTTCCAATCATTTCGACCACACTCACTGTGCCTGCCTACAGTTAGAAAGTGGTTTTGCATCGATGTTCTGAAAACCTGGACCTGTACGTCACGACGATCGACCACCAGCTCACAGGCTGTAAGTACAAACAAACTTTTCCACCTAACGACTGTTACAAAATAGCATGTTCATATTCTTCACGTTAGCTTGCATGAAAAGGGCACAAGCTAGGCTTAGGCTAGCCTATATTACAGGAAGCTACACCAGGCACGTAACTGAAGTGTTCTGTTCGCGACGTGTAAAATCAGAGAATGTCTAATAGGAAGGGCTCTGGTAAAATCCATTAGAGGAATGGTCTATTTTTTTGAACGTAGCCTACAGGCCACGCGCCAGGTGTAGCTACTTCCATTGATTAGACCTATTGGAAGCTAATTGTTGCAGAAGAAGCAACGCGAACGGAATGCTTCAGTTACGTGCCTGGTGTAGCTACACTCATAAGAAACTGTATGACCACACTACCCAGAGATTTAGCTTGTTGAACCTATAATCTTCTAACCTAAGCGTTAAACCACAAATAATAATATTGGCAACAACATCTTATGCTCAACTAAGGTCTGGTATTGTTCTAGTCTAAACAGGGAAAATCAAAAACCCAATACCCGTGCACTATTAGGCTAAGTTGCTATCACTAGATCCCAGGTATTTACACTTCAGTCTAATGTAGTAGGCCTACAATGATGTTTTGTTTGATTACTTGCTGTTTACTTAGTGTTTTGTATGTCTTCCAGAGCACATCCTCATGTTGGGCTACACAGCTTTCTAGCCTACATTAGGTCATCACGCTAGAAGCAAAGGTTTGTGATCTAACTTTTATTGTTGTGCTAGTTAGTTTCTAGAAGTCTTTTTCTAGTAGGCTAATACAGGTTCGTATGTGCTCGTCAATGTTTGGGAAAGTCAGTTCATGGGTTTCATCAGGTCACTTTCCACAGGTATATAAAATCAAGTACCTCGATTATGAATGCAGACTGCATGGTGCTTGATTAATACACCTGTGTAAATGGACCTGATGAAACCCATGAATTACATAACAGATATAATTGATATTACTGAATGTCTTCTTGTGGGTGTGCTACTTAGTACATCATACACCTTACCACAGTCACTAAAATATTTTTTGTTTCCATTGTGCTAGTACAGTTTTGTATGAGATAGTGAATGTCCTGTGTACTATTAGCATAGGTGCCAACTCTCACGCATTGGCCGTGAGACACACGCATTTGATTAGTTTCACACACTCACACGCCACACCCCCGATTTCTCACGCTGAAGTGTCAACCCGGTCGGTCAGATGCCTGAAAAATGAGTTTAGCCTATCTATAGATCTACCTGTTGAGCCACGGTTATGCTTTCAGAGACGGTGAGAGGGTTCAAGAGCACCCCCTGTCTGTGGAATTTTCTAAATTTTCTTAGATATACTTCAGAAGCCATCCCAGGCGCATTCCCCCGCCTGCAGGTATGCTTTGAGTATTTTTCACGCTGAAGTGTCAACCTGGTAGGTCAAATACCTGGCAGATGAGGTTCAACTAAACTAAACCTATACATATGATATCACACATCAGGTAAACGTGCGGAATCTAAGCTTTCCAATGATATTAGCGCCAAGTTGCTGTGATAAATGGTTCGCGAGAAAATTAACATTGAACCGAGGTGCAATTTAGGCTAATCATATTTGGATTTTGCACACAGTGCACACCCATTACTCTCGGTTTAATATTTCACTAACCCTTCACACAACACGTGGCAAACCCAATATCACAATAAACAGCAAACCGTACCGAATACGAGGATATAAAGCATGCCTCTGTGCAATAAGTGGTTCCTGAGTAATCCGGTTTTGAAATTGCAACACATTTCTACATAACCTCATTGGGGCGAAATCATAATGTATTCTAATGTAAACTATTTGTCAGTAGGCCTACATACATTTTTGTAAATTGCTCAGCCATAGATTATCCCACCATCATGGTTCTTATATTGTCAGGTTCCAGCCAATCCCATTACAGATAAATTAATATATTTATATTGGCATGCTTCCTAGTGACATTAATGCAAAAATATGAAGAAAATCAAATAACGAGACACAAATATTGATATAAAGCCTGACATAAGCCATATGCAAACATTCACATCATGCAGATATGGGTACATCCTGAAAAAGGAATAGCATGTAGGCTATAGGCTATGGCCATTACAATGACCAATATATTATCTTAAATAAACCAGCTGAATAACACAGGTGACCACTTCTGCATAATTTCATTGAGTGCTGAAATGTACACACATTTTTGAACATTTCTGAACTGTGAAATGTAGCATATGTTTTTGTGGTTGTGAACTTATTGCAATATCACCATAACTATTCCACCTGTGTGTGCATGGTTATAATTCTGAAGTGCAAAATAGCTTAGGCTACAGCACAAATATTTCCATAAAAATAAGTTTGACCTCTGAATTTATTTTGAAAGTGCACCTGATTGATGCATTTAAAAGTTAAAATATACAAACATTTCTTAAATTCTTACAAAACACCCACCCACTTTTTAAAATTGTTAGTTTGGACCCCCATTTAATTAATTTCGTAGGCTGCCTTTATTTTGTTATATAGAAGTATCTAAATAACCTGTTAAAATGTACCAGAATTCAGGAAATTGCATCTAGTCCAAACATTTTTTTCTGGGGGAGGACCCCCATAACCCCCCTCTGAAATGTCCCACCCACTTTTACAATGCCTCCGACGCCCATGGTCCTAGTAGTAGGCTAGATCCTTTTGAAACCAATGTTCATTTAACTCTGGGACCCTGGTCCCAGGGATGGATTACTGCACGGGCATTCTGGGCCCAGACCCAGGGGCCCAAGGTGTCAGGGTGCCCTGAAGCCCAAGCCTTTGCATGGAATCATTGCCTCAATATCAACACATCAGGATGTAGGCTATGAATCTGATTGAATTTAGTATTGGCCATCCCCAAAATGCTAGCCTGACGAGCCAGACCCACATTAAAATGTAGGGTCTGGGCACTTACCGTTCACAGTGCTCAGTCCGAGGGGTGGGATAATCGGTTGTCTTTCAAATTCCCTCTGCACGCAAAAGGACAGCACTGAGTCCCATGCGTTTTCCCAGCAACGGAGCTAGTTGGCTAGTTCAAACTTTTGCCATCTCAAAACAAGCGTAACTCGTGTCACACTGTTGGCCAACAGCAATATCCATCTTCTTTGTTTTCAAGTAACAGGGAATTTAAGCCAAACCGTTGCAACTCTGCCATCAATCATTATGTTATGCCCCCCTAACGACTCTATAGACGATTTGATTGGCCTGATAGAAGTTTAATTTTTCGAGCTCACAAGCCAACAGAGAGTTGCTAGACTAGCCCTGGAAGCAAATGTAATTTGCTGCCGCTAGGGTGTGTCTAGATTTCTAAGCTACCAAAATGCACCAGAATACAGGAAATCACATCAAACAAATGAAGAAAATTCTGGGGGAGGACCCCCAAACCCCCCTTCCACATGTGTGACAATTAGTGGGGAGCCCTTAATACATGTGGGCCCAGGGGCCCGAAAGTTCATCATCTGTCCATGCCTGGTCCCTACTGTACACCTGAGAACCACTGATGTACGTTTTTTTTTTTACTGTACGGTATAATGCTGAATGAGCCAAACAAAAATTTCCGCAGCAAAATTTTGGTTGGCCCCACCAAATCTCACTCCAAGGTTTTTTGAAAAGTTGGCAGCCCTGTATTAGTATCTTGTAACTTGACAGTAATACACATTTATTTACTTTAGGTACCCAAACAGAATACTTCATGAAAAGTATGAGTATTGATACAAGCACTTCGGATACACCATGGACATGGGGGCCTGCTACCTCTACTCCCATCAAGCCTGTTCATCCAAGGCCAGCTAGAAGACCTCGGGTTGATCAAGAGGAGGAGGAGGATGAAAGTGACATCTCCACAATAACACCTGATGGCTCCACCTATGGCCCAGCGCAATCAATGAGCAATGTAATAGAATCATCACAGCCAACGAATGTGTTTTGTGTGTTGGCCCTTCGGATACCCAGGACAACACAAGCCGAAACAACAACTCAGACCTTTTTCCCTAAATAATCCCAGCACCATCTTACAAAGGATCTGTAGGCCAGATGTCTGCAAAGTCTGGCAAAAAGAGGACATTGTTAATTCTGTGCATGGTTTGGATGTTCTTGTTTTTGTGTTTGCATTATTTTAATAGACTGCAATATTACTATTTGTCAGTGTTTCTCAAACTTTTTCAGACCAAGGACCACTTAAACAATAATAATCATCTGTATAAAGATCACTGACCACCTAGCAAAAAAAAAAAACAGTAGACCTACTTCAACAGTACACAATAGGCCTTCTCACTAAACCACCTTGCTTATTGTCTTTGCACCATGCTTATGCTGTCAGAGGATTCATATGATTTAAACTGGCATACTGTAGGTTACATGAGTGTTGCAGAACTGTTTGGATTTACTGTACATACAAGTTGGCTCAATATTGCAAACAACTCCTCTATTATATTTTACCACATCTACTTGTGGAACACTTGAGAGAGCTTGCGGACCACACTTTGAGTACCACTGCTGTATGTAAATATAATAAAGCTATTTATTGAATATTGACCTGTTTTGTATATTAGTTTTAGGAGTTGCATCAGTTTTTGTCCCTTTTAGGCTAAAGGTTTATCTTACCTTTCATATCTTCTGTCTCACGGGGGTCATAGTCGAATGTTTAGTGCATTTTGAAGGGAGTACATTATGTTAAGGCAGACTGGTTCTAATCCTGGGTACAGGGTCATACAGACAACAGAGGTACTGGTGTTGCCCATTTTTCTAACCACATGAGCAATCCCCTTATGAAAACGTAGTATAGGAATCTTATAGTATTTTGGGACAAAATATTATAGTAATCTTATAGGAATATGTATTTTGGGACATACTGTAGAAGTACTACTAATAACTCTATAATATCTTATAACTGCTATAGTTTTTCTGATATAAGATTCCTATAGTACTTTTTCCTAAGGGTCATACGTGACAGAAAACAACTTGAGTAGGCTAACCTCTGCCAATGTAGGCTATCAAAGCCATTGTTTATACTCATTACTGGAGAAGTCTTGCAGCACACGTTCTCTGCTTCTGTAGGCATTCTGGTGCAATTCCAGCGAAATATAGCTAGGAATAGGTAAGTGTGTTTGCATTTAGATCTATATATATATATTGAGCTATAACCAAGTGGTCTTTCAATGATAGTATCATGGAATTCAAACCATAACTATCTATTCCGATAGCATACAATTAGCAGGCTAGGTCAGTGGCTGAACTGCATTTAGGGTGCCTATAACCTGTGTTGTGAAGTAAAATATCTACTAGGAAGATTGCAAAGACTTTTGACTGTGTAAAGAAATAGGTCTTTATTTTAAAACGTTTCCAACTGTTTATTACTTGAATGCAAGATGACGATTGCCACAAACGTTTACCTCTTTTAGGAGAAATTTTAAGCTGACATGCAATTGTTACCATTCTATTAAACCAACGTTCACCGACAAACGATCAGGAAACGGTTCTTCTTCCTTCTCGGATACTAGGATCAAACACATGAAGTTGTATCTCCGAAGACATTTTGTGCAACAGTTTTGACTCAAGTTTTAGCCAGGTTTTAGCACTGTAAAGTTGAATATGGAGCATAGCACAGGCAGAATTGGATGAGGACGCACTGGAGGGAGCGTCACAGTACTGTTAGCCAATCAGAGGCGAGGTCATGAACATGTCATGAATATTCATGAGCAAGAGGCAAATCCTGTCGTTCCTCCCCTCCCACCTTCCCCACCAAACTAGAACAGAAAAATTAATGAAAAAACGATGAGATGAGACCTTTAACACCCAATAGACAGAGGCAAAATTCCCAACACTTATTCAACAATGAAAATCTTGCGCGGCCTGCTCAAAACCCAAACGCGTGGCCTGCTCACTCCATTGTAGAAAATAAACTTCCAAAAATAACGAAAAATATTTATCTTCTTTCAGTTAATTTAAAAGTTTCCAAAAAGTTCAAAACAGATCATATCCTTTCCAAGAACAAAATTATCTTCTGGTTTCATACTGTAGGCTACATTCAAAGGCTGCAATTCCACTCACTCAATGGATTGGCCGCGTCAGCATTAACTTAAAAAAATAAAGATCACAGTTCATTAACGCAAAAATCCTCAATGAAAGTCGTTTCTTAATAATTCAAATATGTATTCTTAACGAAAAATCCATCAAAAAGTGGTATCTTCAAGCACATGCCTCACCACACCGACATTTTTGCGTATTTGGGACAACAGTGGAGCTCCTGATATTAATGCCATTTAATGTCCTAAAACATCATAACCAGAAACAATATTAAAAGAAAACTGAGCATCAAGGTGTAACGTGCTAATATGATTTTCAGTGATCAAAGTATAGTGATATACTGTAGGATCCACTCTCCTCAAAAATATGACCGGCAACAGCAAAGTGGTCATTAAATGTAGAGCAGATTTCTATAGGGTTACACAGGAGACAGTCGCCAGACATTACAGACGAAGGAATAGAGGCGGTGGTGTTGCAGTAGATAGATTTAACTGACCTCTGAAAAAAGTGTGAGGTTGGAGTTTGGTTTACCTCACAAGAGGTGTACAGTGCCTATAAAAAGTATTCACCCCCCTTGGATATTTTCCCATTTTATTGCTTTTGGAAAAGTAATCTTGGTCAATTTAATTTGGCCTTTTTTTTTCAATAATTTACTAAACAACTCTTTTTAATGTTAAAATGAAAGCAGATTTCTACAAAGCAATGTTAACTGCTTTAATGGAGGGTAGTGGTATTCCCTGTGCAAAGTTTCATGTTTTCTGCAAAAATTGAACAATTCTGGAAAAAATCGTACCTTGGTCACTGTACATACTATATTTTGATGAGACTTTTGGTTATATTGCCCATCCCTTTACGTGGTGTGGTGTTTTCATCTGTGATATACATATGTATGTTTAGGCACAGAAACAGCCTGCAATATTGCTCAGACACTGCTGGATGTTCCATATGGACAGGGTGAAGATGAAAAATTGGATGTGTACATGCCATGCATTACATCTGCAGGTAGGTTATACCCGTGCTTCTGTCTGTTGTCCCCCCCCCCCCCCCCCCCCATTAATGCACAAATAGGCTGACACCAGACATAATTTCACTGCATTTCTTACTTCCAGTAACTATATGCATGTGACCATAAACTTCCTTGTATCCTTGTAATTGAATGGGGGTCTCTCCCACAAGGGGACCCTGGTACCAAAACCAAATCGAAAACCCCAGTTCTATGCACGTGCCCTATACCTAGCTCTGCTATTTTTGGCTAAAACACTGGTAGACTTTTTTGATTTTGTAAAAGTTACCAAGACATGGATACTGCATTATCTGAACTGTTATGGCAAACAAATAATACTGTTTACGGTGATTTCTGAGGCTTCTGCCAGCAGTTCACTAGTCTCCAACATATGTAGTATGCTGTATCAAATGTGAGTGCACCTTCCAACACAGCACTTCCCCATCGAAAAGTATCCAACAATGGGCAAGTGTTTTCTGAGGGCTAACAAGTTAATAATAAACATTATTATACAGCTCTTCACAATGCTAGTAGAACACTCCATTGACAATGTCTAGAATATGGTCAGAAAAATCTACCGAGAAGTTTGAACATTTGAGTATGGAAAAAGAATGGAATTTTGAAATGGAAAATGTGTAGGAACCCTGGAATATATTCAAATATGTATTAATAATATTTTGACCATTAAATGTCTTCGGTAAGACCGATATTGGTATCAAACTTAAGTTCTATATGCTCTGTCCACCAGAAGGCAGTGTATCAGTCAATGTCAATAGACTACGTGCACGAAAGGCTGAGTATTTATGCGTGTGTTAAAATTGTTATTATTGAGCATAGGGCTGGGCGATAAAAGGATAGCGATATGTATCGCAATAGACATGTAATCGATATCAATAAAAAATATGTTCGATAGAACATTCAATAATTAAAAGCAACACACACCTCCCGCCTTAAGTTGTCCATAAATAAATAGGCTAAATATATCTTGCCTTGCATTGTAGTACAGTATGTGCAACTCTATCAGAGTAGGCGATAGAAGTAGGCCTACCTCAACACAGACCCTCAATGAGTCCTTGCCCCGTGCACTTTCTCTCTCTCTCTCCCTCTCAACAGGCCCATCCCTCCTCAGCATGCACATATGTAATCCAAACATTCACAATCGTGCAAGACGACTGGCTAAATTGCTATTAAATCCGCTTAGCATCCTTAGCACGCTGCACGAATTTGTTCAAAACTGTTGCATTCAAATTGACTGCTAAATTCTAACGTTAATCATCTCAATCTCGATGCAAATGTTAAAGTATTTTCCAAGAATCAAGCGGGCCTGTCCCAAGGAGAAAAAGTATTCATTTGAAACTTAAACACACGTGGGGAAACTGAACTAGCAAATTAAGCTACTTTGTTTACAATATTTCCAGGGTTCAACCAGTGCTGCTTTTCATTCAGACTTATGTGCACATTTATTTATTTGAGTGTTTTTCATGATTGTGTTGCTATTTCTTTTCCCTGTTTGCTTTGATTGATAACTGAGGTGATTAAAATCAGAGAAAGGTTAAGTTTCAAATAAAAGTGTCTATATAGACCCCTTCGCAACGGTGGTGAAAACATAAACATTCGGGTGGGCGTGACGTCACTGGAGGCAGAAACAATCGTTTGGATAGTGAGGCGGCTATTTGAATAGTACTAGTGAGGCGGCTAAAATCAGACAGTAATCTAAAATCTTTGCTAAAATGTGTAACAATATAGCACAATATGTACATACACTCAGTGTACGTGATCGGGAGGATTATTTGAAAAAACTAAGGCTACATTATCAGATGGGACCATCCTGACAGACCCAATACCGTCAGTGATTGGAAAGAAGAGTGACAGGTTTGCCATCAGTTGAATGGCCGGACATTATTGAAAAACAGAGTGTCTACAGTAAGGAGAAGCTGAGGATGTATAAATCATTGAATGCATATAACTCCTAAATCAGGGGTCTCAAACACCCGGCCCGCGGGCCAAATCCGGCCCGCGTCCTGCCCAATTCCGGCCCGCGACGTATGACAAAATAATAATGTAATCCGGCCCTTGAGGCTATTAATTGCGACAAACAATGATACTGATTAAAATAGACGATAGATCCAGGTACGAGGACAAATCTCATTTGTAGGCCTACTCTGCTCCACTATGTGCAAGACATCCATAGCTTGATTCAAACCCAAAATCGCTGCGCAAAGTTTTCAGGAAATACTTGTATTACACGAAAGGTGCATAATTTGAGGTGCTTGCCATCCGGTGACAAATTAGATGGGTAAATTTACCCCCTTCATAAACTTTTGTTTTACTCAAAGATTTTTACATTTACAGTATAACTTTATCTCTGACCACTTTCAAGCCATGGCCTTTTAAATTTTGATATAAAAATCCAATGGTGTTGCTTTCTTAACCCTGATGCCTAGTTTGCCAGGTTTAAAAAAGTTATGAGAGGAAATATTTTTATTTGGTGTGAAACACACACACATAACTGTTTTTTATGTTTTTCATTTATTTTATAATTTGTATTAATATTTATTTTATCATTATTTTATTCATAGGCTAAGGTTGCTAGCACAGGTGTCTAAAACTAGATAAAAACACTTGCACTTTCTGTTTGCAGTTTTGTGTGGTATTTGAAAAAAAGAACATTGCATTTTCAGAAATAGCCGGCCCTCCAATCAGATGATGTTGGCAGAATTGGCCCCCAGCTCATTTGAGTTTGAGACCCCTGTCCTAAATGGTCATGTCCAAGACTTACAATAGGCCTACAATGACATATCGGATGAGTTTTGTGTTTGCCGAACCGACATTTTACTGAGCCAGCGCCAATGTCACAAGGCAAAGATATATTCCAAACGTGCTAATTACCAACCATTTCTTTTGAAAATTCTAAAACAACAATGTTTTTTAATACTTCAAAATAACATTTGATAAATTAACCTCACATTTTTTAGTAGCCATAGGTGTCTAGATTTGAACAAAATATGTCTATGTGAGAGCTCACTAAGCGCGAACCAGGATGCTAACGTCACCTACAGGAGCCCAGATGACCAATAATAGCCTTGCTAATGACCTCGCGATTTTACTTCACCAGGCGTGAAAAAAACCTCGGAATCTGAATTGAAAACAACGTTTACAACCAAATACATTTACAAAAAAAATATTTCCATAGGCTACAGGTTTGAATATTAAGAGATCCCTAAAATTCGTTCGAATATCTTTAATTTTTAAAATAATCGAATTATATTCGAATAACGAAGTTCGGAGTCAAAGCCCTAGTACTAAGGGATGTATAAGCATGAGGCGCTTGCAGTGACAGGGCTGGGACTGACCCTGTGATTCAGTATGCAGTGGTAAGGTGCTCTATGAAGTGTGTGTTATGGTGGTAGTGCAAATAAGTCCAACAGTGCAACAGTGCAGGGATAAAGTCTAGAGACCAGCATTAAAGTGTAATTCCAGCGAAAATTGACCCAAGGGTGTTTTTCTGCATTAAAACACATCAAATAAGCCGTGGAGACCGTATTTTTCGTTGATCAACCACTACAGCCCCAAATATCAAACAGTGGATTAGCTAAGGGCCATGAGCGAAACACTTCCCAAATAGCATTTTCCTAGCAGCCAACCTGGAGTTTATTACAGAAGACTAAAAGAACACCAACTGTCCCCCTACCAGCTCCTCTCGAAAGAAAATTCTGTATAAAGCATTACCTTCCGGCAATAAACGCCATGCTCCGTGTGAGAACTCAAGTCTTCTGTGAGATTAACAGTCTTCTGTACTAAACTCCGGGTTCGTTTACTAAGTTGTTGGTGCTTCGTTTTGTGTGAAGGGACCTTGAGCAAGCTACTGACGATGTTTGATGCTGTTTTGAACAATATTACTGGTTAAAAAAATACTATTTGGAAAGCGTTTTGCTCATGGCCCTTAGCTAATCCACTGTGCGATTTGGAGCTATAGCGTATACCGGAGCAAGTTCTGTAGTGGTTGATCAACGAAAAATACTGTCTCCACGGCATATTTGATGTGTTTTAATGCAGAAAAACACCCTTGGGTCAATTTTCACTGGAATTACACTTTAAGAGAAAAATGTTAACATAGTAAAAATAATTGTAGCAGTGCAAGGATAGATCTGAAGTAATAGGGTAACAGCCATTGGTCAAGTATTAAGTTAGACCACAGTCCAGACTGGGGGATGGAGGGAGGGGTTATGCATATGGGCTACTATTAGGGGTGTAAAGATTAACCGATACGTATCGGTATCTGTTTTTAACGTGTAAGATACGGCTACATCGATACGTGAAGCCCCGTATCGGAATAAAACTGAAATGAACCGGTCGCTATATCAATTTACTTGTTATGAATCGGTTCACAACCTTTTCTGCTCGCTCAGACTCTCATTTATGTTGCAAGCAGCGCGTTCATCCCACTTCCTGTTTTGAAGCTACACGTGGCACGGATTTGTGGGTAATGCAGTTCGTTTTTGGCTACATTCATTGCCCAAAGTTGTCAAAGGACCTCATTACCCATACATCTACTGCAACTTAAGCACGTGACAACTCGCACTCGGTCGTTTGTTTGGCAATTTTTACTCTTTTGATTTTCAAAGTCCAGCGCGAAATTAAGAGTGTGTCCATGAGAGGACCAGGCGGGGGTGACGCATGCTACGTCACCGATTTTGATGCAACTTGGACAGTTTGAAGGGTCCACCTAAAAACTCAAAAAGCCAAAACAGTACAAAATTTGAAACAACCCAGGGGGAGTTAGGACCGCCTCCTTGTTTTAGGGCAAAAAAACTCAAAAAAAGGCCCAAAATTGCATAAAATTTTGACATCCCTCCTGCTGTCAGATTTAAACACAACAAAGTAACAATCCATGCCATCAAAGGTCCATCCAAGGTTAGTTTAAAACTAGAGTTACAAGGCGTAAGGTGTGACGGGTGTCAGTCCAGGACTGCACATGTCCACTATGTCACATGCTTTTTGGCGAATACCCAAAAAATAGCAATATTCAGACCTGAATATCTCTGATGAGCAACCTCCTTTTTTCAAAATTCTTTCTGCACATGAAAGGGCCATCTGTGGACTTCATAAATCAAAAGAAAAATACTCAGCCTTTTTATTATTTTTTTCGTGGTAACCGCCTGAATAGTGTGATCCAGCCAGTGATATACATATCTACTTCAATGATGGGTTGAAAATAATGCTTAGGTCATTTATGGTGGACAAATGGAGAAATATTATCATCAATCATGTCTGCTGATCAAATCCAAGCTACATTTAATGTCCTGAGTGTAATATATTCCTTAAGGTAGCTCAAAATGATATCATCGGGTGACATACACCAGTATACCCGTAGTGCAAATGTGATATCTCCAACATATCTCTGGGCTAGAAACAGTCACTTGGACTCAAATAATAACTTGTAAGATTTTGATAGTCAAAGGTCAAGGTCACTGTAACCTTATGTACATCCCATTGTGGTGAATAAACCTCTAAAAATCCCTGACATAATTGCAAATGTGATACAAACATTCACACTGGCCCTTTCTGAAATCAATCACTACCAACTCCCCGAAGTTACGGTGTGCACTCAGGTGGGAATCACCCTTACAGCTAAATCGAGTTCTCCATGTAAATGGGAAAATGTTGGAGTTTTTTTATCACTTTTGGGTGCAAGAGGCTAGTTGGAACTGCTCACCTCAATGAACTATAATAAGCTATGCTAACAGTGGGTGCTTCAGACTGAGGTACTGCACACACACTGATGAGAAGGGTATGTATCATCTTATCTAACTCTGGCTGAGACAATAAGATCATTTCCCAAAATGTTGGCGTGTTCCTTTAACACTTGGTTAGGAGTGCAAGTGGCTAGGGAGAGAGTGTAGCTAGTTTTGGAAAGGGCCTTTCACTCACAGATAACAAATTAATTTGAATTTGATGGTCAAAGGTCATAGGTCAGGGTCATTGTGACCTCACATTCTTGTGAGGAATGCCTATAGGAAGTTTTTTTTTTCTTTCAAATTCGGCACACACAGTCACTGGGAAATGTTTAAGCAGGCAGCCACTTACAACAACCGGACAGACATAGAGGAGTATACAGACACTGTAACCTCTTACATCACCAAGTGCATCGATGATGTGACCCACACAAAAGACATCATCACTCGGGCTAACTGGAAGCCATGGCTGACAGGGGATGTCCTCAGGCTGCTGAGGGCCAGAGACAAAGCCTACAGAGCTGGGGATGAAGCTGGCATGAAAACAGCGAGAGCCAACCTGTCCCGTGGCATCAAGGAAGCAAAAAAGGAATACACTCACAAGATAACCACCCACTTCAAAGACAGCAGGAACGCACAAAGCCTATGGCAGGGCATTCAGGCCCTCACGGACTACAAGCCCGCGCCACAGAGCTGTGAGAGCAACATCCCTCTGCTCAACAACCTGAACCGCTTCTTTGCTCGCTTTGAAGCACAAAACAGCACCTGCCCACAGAAGACCCATCCCCCTCTACATGAGCAGCCCCTGTGCCTCTCTGCCGACAGCGTGAAGAGGACACTTGCTGCTATCAACACCCGTAAGGCAACAGGTCCAGACAACATCCCAGGTCGTGCGCTGAAGGACTGCGCAGGGGAGCTTAAGGATGTCTTCAGACATCTTTAACACTTCCCTGAAGCAAGCCATCGTCCCATCATGTTTCAAAGCTGCCACCATCATACCTGTGCCGAAGAAAACTGCTCCATCCTGCTTCAATGACTACCGCCCTGTGGCACTGACACCCATCATCATGAAGTGCTTTGAGCGGCTTGTCATGTCACATATCAAAGCCATTCTCCCCCCCACCCTGGACCCCTTCCAGTTTGCATACCGAGCCAAGCGGTCTACAGAGGATGCAATCTGCTCTGCCCTCCACCCAGCCCTCACCCACCTGGAAAAAAGAGACTCATATGTGAGATTGCTGTTTATAGACTTCAGTTCTGCATTCAACACCATAATACCACAACAACTCATCTGCAAACTGGACAAACTGGGACTCAGTACCTACCTCTGCAACTGGCTACTGGACTTCCTCTGTCAGAGGCCCCAAGTAGTACGTGTTGGCAACAATACCTCAAGCAGCATCACACTGAGCACAGGGGCCCCCCAAGGCTGCGTGCTCAGTCCGCTGCTCTTCACCCTGCTGACGCATGACTGCACTGCAACCTACAGCAACAATCACATAGTGAAATTTGCTGACGACACAACTCTGGTGGGTCTCATCACCAAGGGCGACGAGACTCAATACAGGTTGGAGGTCGACCATCTGACCACGTGGTGCAGGGACAACAACCTCCTGCTGAACGTCAGCAAGACCAAAGAGATTGTTGTTGACTTCCGGAGAGGTCACACCCAACACCTGCCACTGACCATCGACGGTGCTGTGGTGGAGAGAGCGAGCAGCACCAAATTCCTGGGGGTGCACATCAGTGAAGACCTCTCCTGGACCACCAACACTGCATCACTGGCGAAGAGAGCTCAGCGCCGCCTGTACTTCCTGCGGAAACTCAGGCGAGCAAGTGCTCCACCAGCCATCATGACCACATTCTACCGAGGCACCATTGAGAGCATCCTCTCCAGCTGTATCGCTGTGTGGGGCGGAAGCTGCACTGAATACAACAGGAAAGCCCTGCAGCGCATAGTGAACACAGCTGGAAGGATCATTGGTGCTTCACTCCCCTCCCTGAAGGACATTTACACCACCCACCTCACCCGCAAGGCGACCAAAATTGTGAGTGATTCAAGTCACCCAGCTCACAATCTGTTTGATCTACTGCCCTCTGGGAAGAGGTACAGAAGCCTGCGCTCCCGCACTACCAGACTCACCAACAGCTTCATACACCAAGCTGTAAGGATGCTGAACTCTCTCCCTCCTCTCCCCCCTCCACCCTCAGCTACATAACATCCTGGACATTGGACCCACAATGGCCGCCTGCACTACTCCACTTGCACACTTGCACACTTGTACACTTTACAACTTGGTGTTGTTGTCCTGAAAACACAACACTTCTGCTGCTCTTACATAACTTGCACCACTATGCCACTTTCTTTATTACTTAGGTCAAACAGAACTACCCAAGCCTTTTATTGGCCTGACTTTGCACTAGTATTTTATTGACTGTCCATGCACAATTTCAACCAAATTTTGCTGCTCTTATTTTTTCATTATTATATGTGCCCTCTTATTTACTTACTTTTTTGTTTACTTGAATGTTATGTTTGTCTGTGGACTTAAATTGGTAAAATATGTCTTGTCTTCACCGTGGGATAGTGAGAAACGTAATTTCGATCTCTTTGTATGTCTGGAACATGTGAAGAAATTGACAATAAAGCTGACTTTGACTTTGACTTTGACTTACACTCAAAGATGAACTGATTAGATTTGAGTGGTCAATGTTACTGTGATCTCTCAAAAAAACAACATGGGCCTACTGTATTTTTACATACACAATATCCTGGAAACACCTTGAGGGAGTTATTTCAAATTTAGCACAACTTAGGCCTAGGCCCTGTATACACATAACCAGATATTTTATGTTTGGGTCTTTCATCCACACATAAACAGTGTTTTAGCCCACACAGATATTTTTTTAAAACCTTCTAAAGAGAATGCTGGTTTACTTGGATTTGTGGACATCCAAAATGGAGATTTTTACGTATATATACTCTTTTGATCCCGTGAGGGAAATTTGGTCTCTGCATTTATCCCAATCCGTGAATTAGTGAAACACACACACAGCACACAGTGAACACACAGAACAGTGAGGTGAAGCACACACTAATCCCGACACAGTGAGCTGCCTGCTACAGCGGCGCTCGGGGAGCAGTGAGGGGTTAGGTGTCTTGCTCAAGGGCACTTCAGCCGTTCCTACTGGTCGGGGTTCGAACCGGCAACCCTTCGGTTACAAGGCCAAAGCACTAACCAGTAGGCCACGGCTGCCCCCGTGGACAAGGACATGATGGTTACCCCGTGGACAAGGACATGATGATTACTATGGATGGGTATTGGGTGTTCGTATATAGCAAGTCAGTCAGTACTCTCCTGGGCTTTACTTGTTTTGTAGCCTACTGTACCTCGATGTCCATCCATCGTAAAAACATGTCTGTAGACCCTGCTTATTAGTACAAGTTGTTTTAAAGCAGAGACTCTGATATGGTATAATCACCTAGCTTCATATTAGGTTCCCACAAGGAAATCTGTCTGAAACATTGAAAACATGATAATGTACATTACTTGTGAATCTGTTTCCATTGCATGCCACATGACCAGTGGTTAAAGTGGGATTTGGCAGGTGGGGGAACCCTAAAACCCAGTGTCGGTGCAACGGGGAAAAATGATTCACCGTTGAACAACATATTGAGTATCGTGGTGTAGCAATACTTTTTGGACAAGAATTGATAGCTTCTTGGTCACCTCTGTACACACGAAAATTAACTCCCCAATTATTTTAGCAATATAATCGCGCTGTATCGTTGGTATGAAAGAATATATTTATTATTAAATTATCCGAGGTGGCGGAACTGCGTTCCTCCCACTTTAATTCCTGCATATGACCGCTGTCTGCTGTGTTGGGCTGGTGGAACAGTGCTAATGGAGTAATGCCAAGCTAGATTAACATTTTCCAATCTTAAAACCATTTATCACATGAAAAATAACAATGTTATTATCATGTGATAATAACAACAATAACAATACTCTGTGTTTCCAGGATATCATGTTCAAGTTGTAAAAATATTTTTTAGTGAATAGTGAAATAGTTCACAAATATAATCAGCCACAAAACTTCTGTTAGACTTTTTGAGGACTGTCACTGAAAGGAGCTGTAATAAATATCGGAGGCTGCTGAAAAGGCAAGCCAATGGCTATGGCACTCACATGCTATTTGGGGTCATGTTGTAACCTGAATTGACTCTGAGACGCTGCTGCTGTGTTTCTGGAGTGGTAGTTGTTAGTGCCTACATCAAGGGCTTGCGTGTCGGCTTATGGACACTTATGATTGTTGATCAGATCATAAGTGTCCACAGTAATGAAGAGGAATGACTAGAGAATTTATGATATTGCTTGGATGTTGGTATGTTGCTGATCGGATCATAAATGGCCATAGCAACAAACAGGAATGACTGAAGAATTTGTGAATGGTTGGTAGTTGGTATCTAAATATTTGTTGGTATTTGTTGGTGTCTGCATCAAAGGCTTGCGGTTTGACTGGGTATGTTAATGATCAGATAATAAACCACCAAAGCAATGAAGAGGATTGACTGAAGAATGTGTAGGTATTTGTGGGTGCCCACATCAAGGGCTTACAGTTGGTCTGGTTATGTTGCTGATTGGATCAGAAACTGTGGGAGCAAAGAAGAGGAATTACCAAAGACTTTGGTGGTACTTCTTGGTGCCCTCATTAAGGGTTGGTGTTTTGTTTGTTGTATAGTTGCTGATGGGATCATAAATGGCCACAGCAAAAAAGATGATTAACTGAAGAATTTGTTGGTATTTGTGGGTGCCCACATCAAGGGACTGCAGTTTTCTTGGCTGTGTTGCTGATCGGATCATAAACGGCCACAACAAAGAAGACAAATGACCAAAAAATGTGTCTCTATTGGTTGGTAGACAACCTATCATGGGTGTGGAGGGAGCTGGGTCTGAGATGCCAGATACCACTGTTGAGCCTTCTGGAGGTCACCGATGAATGACGAAGACAAAAGTGCAAGTGAAATTTCTCAAGAATGCAAGGTCCTTGACCTCGACCTTTGACCACCAGATTCAAATATTTGTTATCTGTGAGTCAAAGTGAATATTTGTATCACAAATGAAATTATGTCAGGGATTTTTTTTAGATTTATCCACCACAAAGGGATATACATAAGGTCATAGTGACCTTGACCTTTGACCTTTGGCTACCAAAATGTTACAAGTTATTATTTGAATCCAAGTGACTGTTTCTAGCCCTGAGATATTTTGGAGATATCACATTTGCAAATGTTGGACCTACGGGTATACTGGTGTACGTCACCCAATGATGTCATTTTGAGCTACCTTAAGGAATATATTGCACTTAGGACATTAAATCTAGCTTGGATTTGATCAGTAGACATGATTGATGATAATATATCTCCATTTGTCCACCATAAATGACCTAAACATTATGTTTCAACCAATCATTGAAATAGATATGTATTTGAAATCCCTGGCTGGATCACACTATTTAGGCGGTTACAGCGACAAAAATAATAAAAAGGCCGAGCATTTTTCTTTTGATTTATGAAGTCCACAGATGGCCTTCATGTGCAGAAAGAATTTTGAAAAAAGGAGGTTGCTCATCGGAGCTATTCAGGTCTGAATATTGCTATTTTTTGGGTATTCGCCAAAAGGCATGTGACATAGTGGAGACGTGCAGTCCTGGACTGACACCAGATATTTGTATAGTTTCCTCGTTAGCTAACCTAGCTAGCATAGTTATTGCTAACGTTAGCTAGCTACAGTAGTTAAGTAGATATAATATCAACCTAGTCCCAATTATGTCTTTATTTCCTCATTCTCTACTCTAAGCTATTTTCATACATAATCTGTAAGCTGTGGAGTGGACAGTCATTGTCCAAAACGTTGATCAGTTTGTTCAGGGTCCTTTTGTCTGATATTGAAGTGATGCACTCCAGTTCAGCTCCCACAACAGAGCCAGCTTTCCTTCCCAGCCTGTCCAGTCACCCAGCATCCCTCACCCTCAGTTAATGAGCAAGGTAAATGTTCTTATATGCAGACAATCTAGGGTCCATTTAAGATACTTAACAATTTCAAACTTTTGATTGAGAGCAAAATGATGTTCATTGGTGGCGTTTTGAGAAAGACCGAATGCCCTGAATGGCCTCACAATGATGCTAACCGGGCAGGATGCCCGGGCATCGCTATTTTATCTGCGCAGCGCTGATTCGATCGAACGTGCCCGCTAATTTGACGATACCAGACCAGGAAGCCATGGAATCCCCCCACACACACACAAAACAAGATAATTATACATGCAAGATTTTTGCCAATAGAACAAGAATCAAGTGCAAAAATAAGCATATATTCCCTTGATTTATGGTTATATGTCATACTATTGTTATATATTCAAGATTTTGAATTCTCTGATTAGGATTGAGAGACAAGTCAACCTAAGTCAAGACGTCAAGTTAAAATAGAGAGGAGGCTGCTGAACAAACAGTGGAAAGGCACGGTAATGCAAGCAGAGGTGAAGAGGAGACTTGCCACGCTAAAGAGGGCAGACTCCTCCTCTTCTGACCTCTGCCCAGTTTATTGGGCTCTGGCTTTTGGATTACTTCTTGAATTGTCTGCCATTGTATTATATTCTGTGCATTATTTTTTTAACTCTATTTTGGATTGCATTTTTGCTTTTGAACTCTTGGATAGACTTTTCTGTATTATTTTTTTCTATCTCAGTGCCTTTTATTGGAATAAACCTTTTGGAAGGTTTTCTTTGTCTGCTCAGCACTTGAGTCAACCTCAGTTCCTGGTATCTCAGGCGTTTGTCACTCCGTTACATATCCAGTGACCTGGGTGCAGGACCTGAGTCTATGTCTTACTCCAGTCTTCCTCAGAAGTGTCACATGATGATGCTGTTTTGACGCTGTTATTGTTGCTGTCAGTTGATTTATATAGGCTTGGTTGTCCTACCTGAAGTGGTAGACAGCATGTGAAACATGTTGAAACAGGTAGACCATTTGGCGCACAATAGAAAGAACATCAGAATAAATGTGAAAAGGAAAAATCAGCCACTCAAATTACGAAAAGTGAGAACCAGACTGTTGAATAAATAGACTGTTTATTTTTGTGTAGTCAATATTGTAGTAGGTTTCTGCATTTTTCCGCCAGATATGAATTGCTGTGTTACCCTTTTAATTATCTTGTTTGCATAACTGAATACAATTGTTTTTGTTTAGAATGTCCCCTGCTAATTTATTTCCATGGAGGTTACTGGCAGTTTCTAAGGTAAGTGTTATTGTAATTGTACAGTTAAGCTGTTGGAAACCTTTTGTCAATTTATTTTTTAGAAATCTGAGGCACTCCCAAGGTTGCAATGCAATAATAATGCAAATACTCCCAATAATCATCTTAACCCCATCAAAAATGCAAGACAATTTATTAACCTTATTTTTCAGAATCTAATAATATAGTAATTTGCAATATTTTAACTTGGAGACTAGTATTGATTTGGCATATTAGACATTTTTACTCTGCTGTGTCTACACAAACATGTTCATGGTACGTGTTTATTATTGGAAGTGTTATGGTAATTAAAGCAGTCATCAGGGAATTCCAGAGGCGAATGCCTTAAAATATAAAAATACACTGCAAAAAATGAAAACTAACCAAGTGTTATTAATCTAGTTGGTATCCTTTTTACACTGCAAAACTGCTTATCTAATAAAATCTAACCAAGTGTTATTTTACTTGTTACCAACAAGATCAAAAAATCTAGTTGGTATTGTTTTCAGTATAAAGAGACTTACCTAGAGCCAAGTCTTCAGAGGGCATCATTCAACCATGGGTGTGACTGGTTAAGTTGACCGGGTCTAGTGGATAGAGGGCACAGACTATCTAGACAGGAGCTTAGTGTAGAGCAAAGAGACTCTGGCATCATTAAGCTCAAGAAAGGAGAATGTGCTAGGAGGTGGAAAAGCAGAGGCTAGTAGAGAGGAGAAATGCGTTGGTTGCATCGGAAAGAGACCATGAGTGGAGAAACAGTGGGTTGTTTTGTGAGGCACACATTGAACTGAATGAAATAACAGTCAGAGAGGTACAGAGGGGTAACTGTTACAGTGTCTCAGTTTTGAGCAAGAATGAGACCAAGCTCTTTTCCTGCTTTGTGAGTTGGAGTACTGTGGACCTGTTGTAGTTCAAAGGAACGTAAGAAGGACAAGAAGTCCACAGAACTTGGATTATCTAAGTGGATGTTCATGTCACCGAGGACAAGCATGGGGCAGTCATGCTCAGGGATGGGAAAGAGCAGGGTCAACTCATCAAGGAAACGAGCATCTCATCAAGGAAATCACCCAGTTGTCCTGGTGGACGATAAGTGACAAATCACATACATTTTGACTAGAGCTGTCACCATGATGCCAAGGTATTCAAAGTAGTCATTTGTTCCAGGTGTCAGTGAAAGCCTAGAGCTCCAGAGATGTTTACTGGCGATTGGCAGTTCCACAACCTAAATGAGAAGGATGTTCCCATAGTTGAGGTTTGCCTTAGTGAGCTTAGCTAGATTACAGCTCCTTTTAGCAAGTTTTAGTTTACTGTAGTGTCTGTGTATTCCATACAATTCTACTGTTATTTCTTTGCATAATTGCTATTTTTAGGTTTTTATATTTTTACTTTGATTTTGTAGCAAGGCAGAGTCTGGTTTCATGGCTGTCCCTTTGGTCTCAAGAGGAGTAGCGGTGGTTGCTGTGGATTATAGCATTGCCCCCAAAGGTATTTGGATTTCTTCCATCTGATTTTATAGTCATATGGTCTAATGTTTCAAAATTGGCTGTCACTTTGTTTTGTTAAATTGTACACTCACCTTTTTCTGTCAGGGAACATGGATTTAATGGTATCACAGGTGCGAAAAAGTGTGGTATCCATTATACAGCAGTATTCACACATAAGGTTTGATCCTCTCCTCTTTTTCATCAATTATGTTCATGTTTATGATGATTTATGATTATCAGCAGATGCTCTTATGCAGTGCTACTTACAGCATCGAATCCATCCAATTTGTGATGCCCCTGGTTACATCTTATAGTTATAGTAGGGAATATTTCTCACTGTCCTGTATCCACTGGCCATAACCATTCTGAACAGAGGTAGCTGAAAAAGGGTTTTGGGACAACTGTGTAGAATCTGGGAGGGACGTTTTTACATACAAACACTGACACTGCATTATGATTAGGTTTGAAAGAGGTGGGAGTTGAATTCACAAGACAACCCATGTAAAAGTATATAAAAATAAAATATTCAGTTTATTATTTCACACAATACCTATTTCTGTATTCAGAGAGAATCAAAAATGGTATTTCCCCCAAAATATAAGAGCTCTTTCCTCAAATTAAATAAAATTTGAAAATTTTCTCTGAGTCTGACAGTAACACTTTTAGCTCCAGCTCATTGAATCATATTAGACCGTTTATAGGAGAGCTTATAGGAGAGATGCTAACGGTCTAATCTGATTCAATGAGCTGGAGCTAAAAGTTCTACTGTCAGACTCAGAGAACGGCTGGATGAACTGGGGCAAGGTAAAACTCTATTGTTTAACTCAAGGGGAGGTGGAAAACGAGTGTATTTCCCCAAATAGTGGAATATCCCTTTAAACACAGGGACCAGACATGATGTTTTCCACAGAGTTGGAACCCTTCCTAGCTTCAAGCTCAGATTAAAGATGCTTTGAAATAGTCCAGAGTTGTCCACGCTCACTCCATCAGGGCCTGCTACTTTGCCTAACTGAAGTCCCTCCAGTTGCCTTTTCACCTGATCAGCTGTGATATTCAGTGGTAGTGGCTGGGGGGAAGGAACAGTTCCAGGTGCAGGGACCATAGAAGGCTGGATGGGTGCCGGGTGGTGATTGGGGAGGTCTGAAGAGATGAGGCGTAAGAGGGTGGATGGGTGGATTGGTGGGTCCAGATTTAAATCTATTAAAAAAACAAATTTAACTCGTTTGCTCTAGCCAAGCTGTCCTCACTCATACGTCAGCTGGTCTGATTGTAGCCAGTAATTTTCCTCATGCCATTCCACACCTTTCTTGTGTTGTTCTTGCTTGGGTTACTTTCAGTCCTTCTCCTGTAGGCATCCTTGCCTAGCCTGGATGCCAGCCGAACAGTATCAGACTCATATTCTGACTAGAACTATTCTGACTTTTCCCTTGACAGTAATATGTCCTGGATTACACCATCTGTTGTTAATGAGAATGGCAAGACCTCCTCCTTTCTTCTTACCGCACTTCTCTGGGTCTCTGTCAGTTTGTATGGTCTCAAAGCCAGTGACCGTAGAGTTGTAGTCAGGGTTATCATCATGAAGCCATGTCGAGAGTAAAACACGTGACACTGCACCACTGAAACTCCCTATGACACCTCACCAGTGCTGTAAGTTCCTCCGTCTTATTCACCAGCGATCTCATTCCCCATAATAATTGAAGAGAGACACGGTTTATACCTCCTCTTCCTTAATTGCAGTTTAATCCCGGCTCTGCAGCCACAATATTTTCTTCTTAATTCAGATGGAATGTGTTGTAGATCCATAAAGGCATTCAGCGGCGCCACTCTCAATGAAAGAATTTCCTTTCGAAAGTAAACAATGTTGCCATATTAGCCAAGCAATCGCACATGTAAAGAAAAATGTCCCAATGAGCAGAGATAATAGCTTCAAAAACGAGTGCATTAAATATAACTCGGAGAGGGGCGGAGAAAGGCGCAGATAACCCGATGAACTATAGGTTTGATAAATCAAAGCGTTCGCGTTTCTGAGGATTAGCCATGGCGCTGATAATGCTACGTTCGAAAATGTACGTACATCTGGCCCTCAGTGTCTACAGTACATGATACAAACTACTTATTTACAGTATTATATGTATTATATGTCATATTAAAAAGTTTTATTCTCTTTCAAGTGGACTATACCTTTGTGGACATTCTGCAGGTGCCCATCTTGTGGCCATGGTCCTCTCTACAGACTGGTCACAGTACAGTATCACTCCTCAGATCAAAGGTATTAGTGTCCACATTCCCATGCTTGACAAATATTTAAGTTTGAAGGTCATTTATGGTACTACATCATAGCAAGGGTTAAGTTTTTGAAATGCAATTTAGGTTACAGTTTACTAATTATCCTGTTAATAATGTAAAGTTATAACTTTTTGAATTACTTAAAGGAACCGTATGTAAGATTGTGGCCAAAACTGGTACTGCAATCACTTTCAAATTACTGTGGGGCGGTGTATCCCCCTGACTGGCAGAGCTGGCAACCCGGATGCCGAAACACTACTGAATTTGTGATTAGTAGATAGGTGGAGGGTGGCGCATCAGGCCAAAACACAACATGACAACATCAACATCAGTTGAGAGCTGCAACTTCACTTTTTAAATGACAATATCCTGGCCGGACTACTGTTGTCAGTGATATAAGTATTTGAAATGAACATGATTTCTGAATGTCTAGTGACATATCAGGGCCATTTTATGATTAATTGAAATATATTTCTTACATACGGTTCCTTTAATCAAACTAATGTAACTTACTTCATTTTTTTATTTGCTTAAATTGTTAACTTGCAGCCCCATTTTAAATGTTTTGCCCGACATTGCACATCATCTACTTAGGAGGGCACTGTTCCCACATACTTTGGCCCACCATCATATATAAGTATATATACATATAAGTATAAGTGTATATACTATTTTGATCCCGTGAGGGACATTTGGTCTCTGCATTTATTAATCTGTGAATTAGTGAAACACACTCAGCACACAGTGAACACACAGTGAGGTGAAGCACACACTAATCCCGGCGCAGTGAGCTGCCTGCAACAACAGCGGCGCTCGGGGAGCAGTGAGGGGTCAGGTGCCTTACTCAAGGGCACTTCAGTCGTGCCTACTGGTCGGGGTTCGAACCGGCAACCCTCCGGTTACAAGTCCGAAGCGCTAACCAGTAGGCCACGGCTGCCCCAGTCGCCATCATCACCTCTTTTGAAAGCTGAGACCCTGTAGGATTCTCAGAAACAGTCAGAGTGACTGTGTGCAGTGTTGGGGAGTAACGGAATACATGTACCGGCGTTACGTATTCAGAATACAAATTATGAGTAACTGTATTCTGTTACAGTTACAAGTTAAATAGTTGGTATTTAGAATACAGTTACATTGTTGAAATCAATGGATTACATGACGATACTTCTCTGTTTCATAAGTTTATTCACTCTCTAAATAAATTAAGGCAACTAAATTTCCCAGAAGCTCCTGAAAGCAATCTATGATGAAATTGTTTCCGTGTTTAAATCCAAGCCCCGCCGTCTTGCACTAGCCTCAAAACGCAGCCAGCACGCATTATGGACGCGTCATCGGAGACCCTAAAATGACTGTTTGCACAGCAAATTAGGAGTAAAGTAAGTGGAGGTAACTCCTGTTCCTCACTGATCGTGGTTCCTGATGTCTGTTCAAAGGATATTTTTCCAAGTATTAATAGCTCAGGCTACTTCAGCCAATCGGTTACACAGTTTGCTAATCAATAAACAAAGCCTAGTTCACGTGTTGATTTAGACCTACAATAAAACCAATCTCTAAAATAGCCACTGCATTCTAAGTTTTTTTATTCTAACTTAAAATAGCTTTATGGATTTGTTCTGACTAGATCTACATTTACGTTTTAAAATGAATTATATGGTGCAGCCTCTGAAGAATTATTCTTGCGAGTAGCATATTTTAACATGCGTTTTTTTTATTTTCATTACGCGATCACGTTCATTTTGAGAGCACTGATATACAGTAGCCTATAGTGTTTACATTTACATGTCATTTGCGTTCCACCTGTCATATGCGCCCCTCACTTGTACTGGGTTGATGCCGCCGAAAAATCTCACAGGCACACCTTAATTATAATTTCTGGCTACGCCCTTAAAGTAGCCTATTTATTTTGTTTGTTTTAATTAGCCTAGTCGCCTGCTGTAGTTTTAGTGGTCACCTTGCTATTTTAAAGTTGTATCAGGTAGCTTAGTTGACTTTACATTCTCCTATGTGGGCCTAACAAACACTTCAGCCATTTGGAACAGAAGAACACACCAGAATAGGCCTGTTTAGTAGGCCTATGCAGGATTTGATGGCCGCATTCCTACACTTATAAAATGCAAGTCAATGCGGAAGTAATCTAAGTATTCAGAATACGTTACTCAGATTGAGTAACGTAACGGAATACGTTACAAATTACATTTTTGGGCATGTATTCTGTAACGGAATACGTTTTGAAAGTAACCCTCCCAACACTGACTTTGTGATGTACTGGCAAAGAGTTACAGAGGCTTGAATGTTGTTTTTTCTTTCAGCCGATAACATACATCTCTTGAACTGCCCACATTTTGGCCCTCCAGGTCACCTAAGTACAGTATCCTTGAAACACAATTGAAACCTGGAACCAGGTCTTGTGAAGCTGTAACTCAAAGTAGATGATGATAGAGTAAAATATGAATTTTTCACAAATTTATTTAAGTGGGAATACCTATGCGTTAAGCTCAGTGTCAGAAAACTTTTAGGCACAGTAACAGATTAATGTGAAATAGTGCTTCTTTAATTCTATGACAGTCACTGCCATGCAATCTACAGTAGATACAAACAAGAAACTCCAGAGGGTTAGCTTTCATTTGAGACTAAAATTATGCTTCTACTCAAAGAGTAGAAGGGTTCTTGTGTAGTAAGAGTTTTATTGTCAGTAGATTCAGAGATTCAGATTCAGAGAGATTTATTCATCACGTACACAGTTATATCAGTATATACAGTAACAAGCAGTAAAATGTAAGACTGGTTAGCTTCATGTCGAAGCCCGGTAAGCTTCATGTAACCAAGTTAGCTTCAAGTAGAAGAATCTAAGTAAAACAGATATGATTAAAAGCAGAAGTTAATAATTAATTCAGTAAAATAATCCTTTTGGATTTTCCATGGAATAAGTTGCTTTGTGACGTGTTTGCATGAGTTTTGAAGGGTGTTTTGTAGGGTTCTCCAAGGCTTGCTGTAGGCTCAAGTTATTGTCAATCAAAGCTGGGGTGCCCGATTGACAGCTTGTTTGCCCAATAGCCGTATCATTTCACCACGTTGGTGACGTACCTCGTTCGAGACTTGAGATGTAGTCCACTGAGCGGATTCACACAAAACCTAACATAACTTTTGCAGTCTATCGAACAACAGTACTTTCTTGACGTGAAAAAATATCTTTTAAATTCACACACATTATATGTATGTGAAATTCATGTCACAATTAAAGGGTCTGTTATAAAGACACAGCTGTGCGCCTTTTCATGCAAACCATCATCATCATTGCCCTTGGACATTTCAGCCGGTTAGATGCAACCAATTGGACTAATTTAACATAGAAATTAAATGTTAAATGTTTTTTTCAAAAGATAGGTCCCATAGACCGGAAGTAGAAGGGTGTGACTGAGAATGGGGAGTTACATCACAATTTTCTTAGATCTTGTAGTTGCGGCCATTTTAGGTGGTATGCGAATCAGTTGCCATGGTTACTTCCCCAGCGTTAGAGAGAGAGATAAAGATTGAGAGCTACATATTTGTTTTATTTGCGACCACTGAGCTATCTTGGAAAAATTGAGAAGGGGAAAGCAAAGGAGAAGATCCTAGCTAAATGCAAGTGCCAAACAGCGGTATTTTGGAAAAGCTTGTCGAGATTTACAACATCGACCCTTATGACCTGCCAGCTACAGAGTGGGTCAGAGACCACGACGCACTGCCCATATGTCACATATGGGGACATCATAAATTATTGTGTGTTTGGGATTAGTGTGTACACACACATTGTAGCATTTTGATATGATAGGCCTACAATTTTCTGTAATGCACAAAACATTTTTTCATAGAAAGTTTTACATGTATCGATTCCTGAGAGTCTCAGCTTTCAAACGATGTGTATATCACTATGGTGCTTCCTGATATGGTGCATAGAATTGATGTACAGTACGGGGGGATGAGGGGGGCACTGTAACAAGGCCCTGTATCGTGTCCTGTGCTAACTGATTTTAAGGTACAAAATTCAAACAAGAGAACCAATCAAAACCAACACTCAAAATTTGAGCACAACATGCTCTCACGAATGGTGTGTATTTAGATAGCAGAAAGATACATTCTACTCATACTCATACGCTTTAAAGCTTTTTACAGAGAATAATATGATTGAATATATTTCCTTTGTAATCACCAACCTTTTGATTAGTAACTGTGATATAATTGAGTTTTTTTTCTCAGTAACTGGAAAGAGTTACAATTACATTTACTGTAATTCACTTATATAATTCCAAAAACCTCTCCAACCCAAATCTTAGAAATTAGCCACAGTATAGGCCTGTCTTTCCCATTTTTTATTAATAAAGTGTCACTGCTTATTTGCAGGTGCATTCCTTGTGAGTGGGATTTATGATATTGTACCAATCATCTCCACATCTGTGAATGAGCCACTCAAGATGACCAAGTAAGAATCAATTTGGCTCCAGAGATTCTTTGGCAGCAGCTCTCATTGAGCCATTAAGAGCATGTCCATGAGAGGACCAGGCGGGGGTGGTACATGCTACGTCACCGATTTTGATGAAACTTGGCCAGTTTGAAGGGTCCACCTAAAAACTCAAAAAGCCAAAATAGTACACAATTTGAAACAACCCAGGGGGAGTTAGGCCAAAAAAACTCAAAAAATGGCCCAAAATTGCATAAAACATTGACATCCCTCCTGCTGTCAGATTTAAACACAGAAAAGTTACAATCCATGCCATCAAAGCTGCATTCAAGGTTAGTACTGTGCCGAACATTACAGTACATTTTTGTTGCTGGATGACCTCCTCATACAAAAAACCTTATTTCTAAAAGGAACCGTATGTAAGAAATGTAATTTAATTAATCATAAAATGGCCCTGATTTGTCACTAGACATTAGGAAATCATGCTAATTTCAAATTCTCTCAACATTTCAAACAAATCACTGACAACAGTAGTCCGGCCAGGATATCGTCATTTAAAAAAGTGAAGTTGCAGCCCTCAACTGATGTTGTCAGCCTGATCCGCCACCCTCCACCTACACCGCTCTACAGTATTTTGAAAGTGATTGTAGTACCAGTTTTGGCCAAAATCCTACATACGGTTCCTTTAAGTATAATACATACCATTGTAATCAGAAGGATCAGTTCTATGAAATGATGTAAAATACATATGGTAATGTTGATTATAATGAACAGTCTTTGAAAATCCTCTCCAAATGTATATCCGAAATTTGTCAAAATTTAATTTCATCCACATAAAAATGAATTTTCATCATATTTCTCTACAAGATAGAGAAAAATATAGAGCAGGGGTCTCAAACACCCGGCCCGCGGGCCAAATCCGGCCCGCGTCCTGCCCAATTCCGGCCCGCGACGTATGACAAAATAATAATGTAATCCGGCCCTTGAGGCTATTAATTGTGACAAACAACGATACTGATTAAAATAGACGATAGATCCAGGTACGGGGACAAATCTCATTTGTAGGCCTACTCTGCTCCACTATGTGCAAGACATCCAGAGCTTGATTCAAACCCAAAATCGCTGCGCAAAGTTTTCAGGAAATACTTGTATTACACGCGAGAAACACAAAGACGTGCATTTGTAATGACGCGGAAGCGATGCAGGCCATAGTGTTGCAGAAATTGAAGCAGAAATTAAGCAGAAATAGCCAGGCCTACACCAAATGTTGAAAAACGTTCACGTGTGATGAAGTCTTAGGTAAGCTTATTCACCTATTCTAATTCTGAAGGAGAATATCCTTTTGGAGATTATGATCGATCGTCTATGACAGTGATAGTCACGGTGCGTCTGTAAATGGAGGTGCGTGTATACAACGGTGTCCACCAAGCATACCATGCTTGTTTCGACCCTCTGCCCAACATAGCTTGGAGGTTGCAGTGGTAATCGTGATGATGGTGTCCGTAATGGATGTGGTACAGACAGCAGGGCTAGTAGAAATAGGGCTCTAAAGAACTACAAAGTCACCCGCAATATGATGCGAACTTCTGGGTACTGCAGATTACCCGCGATAGGAACTGTTTGACCAGAATACTTTATTGTAGGCCTATATTGTAGTAATCTATTACTAAACCACAACATCTTGGGTTTTGGTATACATCTTAGGTGTTTTTCTATTAATTTGTTATGTGGGTAATATGAAAAAAGGAAAGTAAACCTGCTTACATATGTTCATCCAGTATTTACTGAAAGGTGCATAATTTGAGGTGCTTGCCATCCGGTGACAAATTAGATGGGTAAATTTACCCCCTTCATAAACTTTTGTTTTACTCAAAGATTTTTACATTTACAGTATAACTTTATCTCTGACCACTTTCAAGCCATGGCCTTTTAAATTTTGATATACAAATCCAATGGTGTTGCTTTCTTAACCCTGATGCCTAGTTTGCCAGGTTTAAAAAAGTTATGAGAGGAAATATTTTTATTTGGTGTGAAACACACACACATACCTGTTTTTTATGTTTTTCATTTATTTTATAATTTGTATTAATATTTATTTTATCATTATTTTATTTATAAGCTAAGGTTGCTAGCACAGGTGTCTAAAACTAGATAAAAACACTTGCACTTTCTGTTTGCAGTTTTGTGTGGTATTTGAAAAAAAGAACATTGCATTTTCAGAAATAGCCGGCCCTCCAATCAGATGACGTTGGCAGAATTGGCCCCCAGCTCATTTGAGTTTGAGACCCCTGATATAGAGTGTATGACATGTTCAGCAAGTTGTGGGCTATTTAACAAAAAAGACTGAATTGGAATATAAAAACTAATAATTAAGTCAGATACAATGGTTTAGATTTATTTGGTCTATTGGTCTAACAATTTATTATAAGCAAATGCTTCAGTCAATAAGAATGACATTAAAAAAAAAACATACCTTACCAGTAAGTTACCAGTAAGTATACTTCCACAACTTATTTATTGAAGACCATTTCCGAATAGAGACATACAATACATTTGATTCAACAGATACAACTTCCTTACATAAATCAGTATAATATGAAAATTATATACATATATAAAATGTATTATTATTTATGAAAAGCTAGGAATACAGTCAACTTCAACATCACTCAAAAATCAATGTGTTCTAAACATTTGAAAGTGGATTACATAGAACAAGTCTGTGGTATGTACTTATCATTTGGTCAACGTCCCCTGATCCCTGCAGAGACCTGGTTCTCCAGTAGCAAAGGATATTGGGGAGGGAAGTGAACCCCATGTAAATGATCAATCCCAGAAACCTGTGAAACTCTTCATCCCATGCCCCTGTACTGTTTGCATACGACGGCCTACTAAGCACAAGCTCCCACCCCTTCCAGTTGGTAAAACCACATATGTCTGGGACAATAACATGAGTTAAAAAAACATAACAAGTAGGGTTGGGCACCGAAACACGGTTTTAATATGGCACCGGTCCCGACGCAAACGGTAGTAATGCATCGAATAACAACGTGCTTAAATAGCGCTTTTTAAAAAAAAAATTATACGAGGCATCACTTCATGTCATGCGCCATCTCTAACGTCTTGCTCTGATAGCAACACATCCATATACAGTTAGCTAACATAAACACTGTACAGTATAAACCAGAGGGGTGCACCACATAGTTGCTGTTAAAATGCCTACTAGGCTAGCGCTGGGAATCTAAACACTTCAACACTGACATGTAGCCTAACATGTTCAAAACTATTGCGTGTTATGGGTTAAGACATTAAATTTCTTGAAGCATTTGGGAACACACTGAATTAACTGGAAAGTAGAGTCCCTGTTAGATTAGCTTGCTTGCAAATGCCGTTGTCCATGACCTGGCAGTTTTATGGAAAGCGGTTTTAACATACCTTATGGCAAACCGCCTACAGTGGATAAACTAGAAAGCAGAGCTTTAGCCTACCATTGTGCATGCATGGCAAGCTGTTTTAACATTTAAATGTATTATTCATAGGAGCAATGAGATATTGATAGTAAATTGAATATAACAGTTCAATTTCATGTTCAAATTGGTCTTATCAATAATAAAAAAAGCAATTCATGCTTTAGACCATTTTAATTTAAAACATTTTAAAAACAAAGTACCGGTTCAGGCACCGTTTCGGCACCGGCACCGTTTTAACAGTATCGATTTAGCACCGGTATTGGATAAAACCCAAACGATACCCAACTCTAATAACAAGTCTATTTCACACAGTGTTTTAGTGGAAGTCTGCACCACCCTATGCACGCCACCTAAATCTATACCTTCTTCCTCCATCCCCTCATGGTCTTCAGCATTGTGAGCACAAGCTCATCAGCAGTCAGCTACCTCTTCAGGCTTGCTAGAAGGTCTGTGTAGGTCTTCTCATCCTCCACCTGAAACAACAGCAAAATCATACAAATACCTTTATAAATTTACAAAATAAAATCACAAAACTACAGATGTGTGCGTGTATGCACATACCCACAAAAGAAGAGGTAGCCTAAACTATTGAAGCATTCTGAGTAACTCAAATATTTAGCTAGCTAAATCTGATTGCCTGGCTGGCATCAAGATAAAGACAGATTACATTTCACCTAATAACTAAAGGTGCTGAAATGCATTAATGACATTTCTGACACAATATGTGATTTCACATCATGTTTTCTATAACTACATGTTGAGAGGAGTAGAGTGCTATCGTCTATTTCAAGTCATGCCATCTTAAAAAATGTTGAGACGGTGTTTGTCATTTAGAAGTTAGCAAGCTAAAATAGTTCACTACAGACTGCCTAGCGAGGTAACAACCCAAGGAAAGGCAATACGTTAATTACATTTCTGACAGAATCTGTGATTTCACATCTTGTTTTCTACAACTACATATTGAGAGGAGTAAAAATATCGCTCAACTTATTTCATGTCAGAGAACGTAGTGCAACTTAGAAACGCGGCGCCCATTGATTTATTCAGCTTTGGAATGCTATACTGACTTGCTAATATAATGCTTACCTAACAAGCAAATTGATAATATTACCTCAGTTTATCCAGCTGTGTGGTTTCCAGTCGAGGTAAACTCCAACTAAGTGCAGGTGGCATCCGGCTGTCCACGTCAAATGTACCGACTGAAGTGAAAATATCTTTTCATGACTCATCTTCGAGTATCTAAAATATTTCGCACCATAAACCCCTTAACCAATCATATCAAATTGAAGTCAAAGTCAAAGTCAAAGTCTGCTTTATTGTCAATTTCTTCACATGCGCCAGACATACAAAGAGTTTGAAATTACATTTCTCACTATCCCACAGTGAAGACAAGACATATTTTATCAATTACAGTGGGCAATACGTCGACTTGGCCAGCTTCACTCGCGGTCCGCGCGTGGGATCACGCGGTATCACGCGACTTTAATTTGTATTTTCCCAGTGAGACGCTGCAACAACCCAAACAACCGGTAGATGGCTCAAGTGAGCAGGGTGTCTCGTAAAAAGAAATGGAGCCTGGAAAACCCTACACAGACTTCACTACAGACTTTAGCAGACTGGTTTAGAAATAATTTAATAGCCAGAAATATGCCTGCCCTGCCCTAATAAAGAAATATTTGGTTAACTGTGAGTGAATCCCGTTTGCAGCCGTAAGAAACGCAGGACAAATGAAACATTCTGGTTTTCTCCGAGTGCAACGATGATAGACAGACATCATTTGGACAAAATATAGAGCATATTATATTGCTCAGCCGTTGCTCAGCCAAATGCCTTCCTGTTACGTCCTGTTATCACGGAGTTACAGGCGATAAACGATTTTTGATGGTCACAAGTTTATTACTTCATCGGTTTATTTTTGTTTTTTTGTTTATTAAAGAGTGTATTTCATTTAAAGGTTTGACTTCGTGCTTATTCAGTAGAGCATTTAGTGCTCTCCACAATCCCAGACGTTCACATTCCATGTTTGTTTGTAATGGATGCAACCGCGAGATAGGCTATGCGTTTGACGGCAATGTGTTGTTGAACCAAGACAAGCCCAGCAGCAATCTAGGGACTGTTCGTTATTTATTGAAGGGGCCACCGGAGGAATTTTGTGTGCTTCAGTCAAAAGTTGCATGACCCTCTCTTGCCTGCTAGAAATTGTTCAATGACCCTCCGACAGAATTGTTAAAAAAGACATGACCCTCCCCTGCCAATTGTCGCTGTCTTCCGCCCGCGCCACAGCCACACACTGTGATAACGTTCTTAAATCAATCTTTCCCGTGAGCTTGCATGCTACCAGTCCTTCCTTTTCAAATGTGTTGCGCCTGTTTGCACAATTTCACAAATAATCATATGTGATTAATAATATGACAAACTAGATGTACCGCATAGCGGTACAAAATATGACCGCCGCTCAAAAAAAAACATGTACATCCATCCCGCGAAAATAAATCACACTTCAATTTGTCTCCATATTTTACTCCATCCCCCACTCTTGAAACTTTTGTGTATGCTTGTTTGGCATGCCTGAGTGTGTGTGTGTGTGCGGCTGCACAGAAAGTAGCCTACTGGTGCTGAAAAGGTGAATAGATTGTAGAATAGCCAAAGAAGATGTAGCATTGTTATAAAACCTTTAAAATCTCTAAACAATCACAAGTAGGGCAGTTCATCACAGTTCATCCATTGCAACTGGATTGATGAAAGGTCACTTACACCTGTAGGCTACATTGTATTTGGGAAAAGCAAAAGGTATCAGCATAATGTTATTTTTTTTTATTTTTTTTTTTTATGTATTTATAAACAAAAACATCTGTCAGTTCCATGCCGTTTTCAACAGCTATCAAAAACAAAGGTCATTTTTGGATGGATGGATTTTTTGTGAATGTTTCTTCTTCTACATAAGATTTTAGTCATCTTTATTTCATGTAATACTTTATTGTCAATGCACAAATTAAGTAACAGTAGTCTGAAACGTTATTGTTAATGCACAAATTAAGTAACAGTAGTCTGAAACGAAATGCTGTTTTACATCTAACCAGTGGTGCAAATAACTGACATGTCCAAATGGGCCTTGATGAAATGCGTCGCTAGACTGTTCATACACATTTTAACGGGCCAAAGTTGAAGAGCTTTTGTCCGTTATTGTTCGTGCAAATATAGGCTGATTCATGTTCCCTTGCATTGTGTAACTGAGGTCCATGGCTAGTCTGGCTTTCATCAGACCAAGCTCAATCTTTTAAGAAATCAAAAAATAAATAGCGGGCAGATCAGGCTGGGTTCACCCAGCCTAGTCCATAGGCACCCGATATTGTTTAATTTTCAGATTGAGATATACACGCTCTGGCTATTCTAAATGCAAAAATGCATTAGGGAGTTATGACAAAACTGTAACTAACAAACTAGATCCTAATAGAAAGCTGTTAGCTTCCCTAAGCTACAGGTAGGATTATAAGGTAGGCCTATTTACAACATAAATTGTCAATAGGCTATGCTGGCGACACAAATAAAATCTCCTTTGGAAACCAATGGCTTACGACTTACAGTATCAAGCGGACTTAAACTGCCATATCGTGGCGAAAAGTTGTAATAACATTCACGCAGCGCGAATGAAGTAGCCACTTCTAAATGGGACCCACTACACAGTAGCTTAAGGTGTGTTGCTAAAGCATCCATAATGAAATGAAGGTGTCATTGTTTGGATACTTCACACACACGTGCTTTTTAATTTCACAGACTACAACTACCAAGCTGGAATCAAAGCACATCGATTCCCCTCTCACACCCTGCACGCACTTAAATCAAAATAAACAGGCGTCTCAGTCTCACGCATGTATAGGCAAAACTGTATCAGACCGGTGAAACGTTGGTAAATCTTCCATTGCACAGAATGATTTTGTAGCACGTGCAATAAATGACAGTCGAAAGATACAAACAGTGCTGCTATCAATTTGCTTGGTATAACCGCATTTATAGTTTTCTACAAATGCAATCAATCAAATGAGCCTCCATCACTCAACCAACGCTAACGGTAACATTACCTAGGTCCTTATTGATATTACAAGATTAACGTACCTGCAGTAAAAACCAAGCATGTCCGATAAACATCCTCAGATTTATTTCGGCTTCAAGAAGAAATGGGAATTACACTTCATGTGAACATCGTCCTGTCCTTATTAGATGTTCGCTGCGGTAAATTACAGTCCTTGTATGAAGTGTCCATTGTTTTTCCAACCCACTTTTAACTTCCAACAAAATTACATCTCACTGCAACGATGCGCCATCTAGTGGACAAATGACTACTTATCGCCAATACTGAAAATGCAGCCATGATGATGATGATGATGAATATTTATTTTGGCTTTCTTTTGATACTACTGAATTTGTAATTATGTATCGGCCGTTCTAATACCGATAGTATGTGGGTGCCTGTGTGTGTGCATGTTTATATGTGTGCACCGCCATTTACAGGCCAATGAGTGTACAGTCACTAAATGTACACATAACCTAATTTTTTTAGACCCCCCCATGGATGAAATTCTACGAAACTTGGCATACCCCCAGAGAATGCCAGGTCAATCATACACATAAAATTTGGTGCAGTTCTGAACATCTTAACTGAAGATAGGGGCGATTAAAGCAGAATAATATTGCATTTTCATTTTTTACCGAGGGGGGGGGGGGGGGGGGGGTGCAAATCATACCATAGAATACCATACCATAAAAGATTCACAGAGAACTGTGTCTGCCCTACCCTCCTTTCGGGGGGGTCCAGTCCAGCGGGGGGGCTGCAGATCAAAACGAAAAATGACGGTTCCATGCTATCCATGTGGGGGTACATGCCCACCAAGTTTTGTGTACCCCGGTCTTTCAGTGTCCCGGGAATCCTTGTTGGTGTACGTCACTAAATGTACACATAAATTATTTTATTGTAAGGCCCCCCATGACCGAAAGTACACAAAACTTGGCATGCATTCGGAGGGTGTCATAATGATCCTACACTTTTAATTTCGTGCAGTTTTGACCTTGTCAGTCAGAGATATTGTGATGAAAACACCTAATTTTTTGCTTTTTAATTTTTAACTAGGTGGCGCTATACATGAAATAAGTGGTAATGGGATGGGTTGACATGCCCCCTTAAGACCAACATACAAAAAAAAGGTGGACCTCCTAGGCCCTACGCTTCTCGAGATATTCACAGAAAACTGTCTCCGGCCACCTACAGGCCAGTTGGTGTATAGTAACATAAATTAATTTATTGTGTGGCCCCCCATGAACGGAATTCCACGAAACTTGGCGTGCATTCAGAGGGTGTCATAATGATCCTACACTTCCAATTTCGTGCAGTTTTGACTATGTTAGGTCACAGATACCTTCAATTACACCATCTCATTTTTACTTTTTTGTGTTTAACTAGGTGGCGCTATACATGAAATGTGTGGTTATGGAATGGGTTGACATGGCCCCTTGAGATCAACATACAAAAAAAAAATGGTCCTCCTAAACCCTTCGGTTTTCGAGATATTCACAGAAAACTGTGTCTGCCCTACCCTCCTTTCGGGGGGTCCAATTCAGCGGGGGGGCTACAGATCAAAACGAAAAACGATGGTTCCATGCTATCCATGTGGGGTTACATGTCCACCAAGTTTCGTGTACCCCGGTCTTTCAGTGTCCCGGGAATCATTGACGGAAATTTGGGCATGCGAAAAAGAAAAAAAAAAAAAAATCTGACTAAACCTATATGACCGCCGCTTCGCTGCGCGGCGGTCATAATAATCCCTGTTCACGGGGACCGAAACAATGCATGCTAACTTTTTCCGTGTTTATCACGTATTTTAACTTTCCCCCGCTGTCTTGCCGTTTTAATGGTTTTCCGTAGAATATCCCATATTTTAATACTCTCATAACAGCCCTGCCATCGGGCCTGTCTCTGTGTTGCCTTGTTGCTACCCCTTGCCCTTCCAACGAAACAGATGTCTTCAAATCATCGTTTTCCTTGCTTGAAGGCGAACTTAGAGTGATGTTAACCTATTTAAGTTTAACGGCGTGATTGTCGTGAGAGCACGATTCATTGGCGCTTGCATGTTCGGCCTTATGTCTATGTGCGCACCTGAGGCTACAGAGCTACAAGAGAAAGAATTTCCCCTGTTTTTCCGCTGTTTGTATGTTCACTGCAAGTTGGCCTACCATAACTTACCAACTCTGCACTGTAGACCCTAACTGGCTATTTATATTTTTCTGTGAAATAAGCAAATGTATTTGTTCAACTTTATGAAGCAGAATTACGCATACATGTATACAACAAACAAAACACCAACCCTTAATGAGGGCACCAAGAAGTACCACCAACGTTTTTGGTCATTCCTCTTCTTTGCTCCCACAGTTTCTGATCCAATCAGCAACATAACCAGACCAACCATAAGCCCTTGATGTGGGCACCCACAAATACCTACACATTCTTCAGTCAATCCTCCCCGTCTGGTACAAATATCAGTGTATGCTAGGGATGGGCATTCAATTAAATTTTCTTAGTCGATCATCGGGAGAATTAACAATCAACTATTGATTAATCATTAATATTTCTAGGCCTATTAAAATTCATGATTTATTATGACCGCCGCGCAGCGAAGCGGCGGTCATATAGGTTTAGTCAGATTTTTTTTTTTTTTTTTTTTTCTTTTTTTTTTTTTTAATTATTTTTTTTTTCTTTTTCGCATGCCCAAATTTCCGTCAATGATTCCCGGGACACTGAAAGACCGGGGTACACGAAACTTGGTGGGCATGTAACCCCACATGGATAGCATGGAACCATCCTTTTTTGTTTTGATCTGTAGCCCCCCCGCTGGACTGGACCCCCCGAAAGGAGGGTAGGGCAGACACAGTTCTCTGTGAATATCTTGAGAACTGTAGGGCCTAGGATGACCAATTTTTTCCGTATGTTTGCCTCCAGGGGTCATGTTAACCCATTCCATGTGCACACATGTGCATAAACAGATACACACGCACACACATACATTTACAGTAATCATACGTATGACACATACTCACACAGTAGACATATGTACGCATGCATGCACATGCACAAACACACATATGCAGGCAAACACACAAGCACGCACATACACACACACACACACACCCACACCCACACACATAAACATAAATTTGTACACGCACACATGCACACAATTCAAGAATTTTTCCCGTCATCTACTCCCTGAATTTTTGGTCATTGATACCCGGGACACCGAACCACCGGGGGACATGAAATTTGGTGGGTATGTAGCCCCACTAGACCTTTACGGAAAAATTTCATTTCGTCCCCGGGGTTCAGCAGGATTAAAAGAAAGCCAAAATAAATATTCATCATCATCATCATGGCTGCATTCTCAGTATTGGCGAGAAGTAGTCGTTTGTCCACTAGATGGCGCATCGTTGCAGTGAGACGTAATTTTGTTGGACGTTAAAAGTGGGTTGGAAAAAATGGACGCTTCATACAAGGACTGTAATAGTGGGTTGGAAAAAATGGACGCTTCATACAAGGACTGTAATTTACCGCAGCGAACATCTAATAAGGATAGGACGATGTTCACATGAAGTGTAATTCCCATTTCTTCTTGAAGCCGAAATAAATCTCAGGATGTTTATCGGACATGCTTGGTTTTTACTGCAGGTACGCTAATCTTGTAATATCAATAAGGACCTAGGTAATGTTACCGTTAGCGTTGGTTGAGTGATGGAGGCATTTGATGTATTGCATTTGTAGAAAACTATAAATGCGGTTATACCAAGCAAATGTATAGCAGCACTGTTTGTATCTTTCGACTGTCATTAATTGCACGTGCTACAAAATCATTCTGTGCAATGGAAGATTTACCAACGTTACACCGGTCTGATACAGTTTTGCCTATACATGCGTGAGACTGAGACGCCTGTTTATTTTGTTTTAAGTGCGTGCATGGTGTGAGAGGGGAATCGATGTGCTTTGATTACAGCTTGGTAGTTGTAGTCTTGTGAAATTAAAAAGCACGTGTGTGTGAAGTATCCAAACAATGACACCTTCATTTCATTATGGCTGCTTTAGCAACACACCTTAAGCTACTGTGTAGTGGGTCCCATTTAGAAGTGGCTACTTCATTCGCGCTTTCCTTGACTCATGGAGCTGCTTGAATGTTATTACAATTTTTCGCCACGATATGACAGTTTAAGTCCGCTTGATACTGTAAGGCATAAGCCATTGGTTTCCAAAGGAGATTTTATTTGTGTCGCCAGCATAGCCTATTGGCAATTTATGTTGTAAATAGGCCTACCTTATAATCCTACCTGTAGCTTAGGGAAGCTAACAGCTTTCTATTAGGATCTAGTTTGTTATTTACCGTTTTGTCATAACTCCCTGATGCATTTTGCATTTAGAATAACCAGAGCGTGTATATCTCAATCGGAAAATTAAACAATATCGGGTGCCTATGGACTAGGCTGGGTGAACCCAGCCTGATCTGCCCGCTATTTATTTTTTGATTTCTTAAAAGATTGAGCTTGGTCTGATGAAAGCCAGACTAGCCATGGACCTCAGTTAAACAATGCAAGGGAACATGAATCAGCCTATATTTTCACTAACAATAACGGACAAAAGCTCTTCAACTTTGGCCCGTTAAAGTGTGTATGAACAGTCTAGCGACGCATTTCATCAAGGCCCATTTGGACATGTCAGTTATTTGCACCACTGGTTAGATGTAAAACAGCATTTCGTTTCAGACTAGGCTACTGTTACTTAATTTGTGCATTAACAATAACGTTTCAGACTAGGCCTACTGTTACTTAATTTGTTCATTGACAATAAAGTATTACATGAACTAAAGATGACTAAAATCTTATGTAGAAGAAGAAACATTCACAAAAAATCCATCCATCCAAAAATGACCTTTGTTTTTGATAGCTGTTGAAAACGGCATGGAACTGACAGAGATGTTTTTGTTTAAAAATACATAAATAAATAAATAAATAACATTATGCTGATACCTTTTGCTTTTCCCAAATACAATGTAGCCTACAGGTGTAAGTGACCTTTCATCAATCCAGTTGCAATGGATGAACTGTGATGAACTGCCCTACTTGTGATTGTTTAGAGATTTTAAAGGTTTTATAACAATGCTACATCTTCTTTGGCTATTCTACAATCTATTCACCTTTTCAGCACCAGTAGGCTACTTTCTGTGCAGCCGCACACACACACTCAGGCATGCCAAACAAGCATACACAAAAGTTTCAAGAGTGGGGGATGGAGTAAAATATGGAGACAAATTGAAGTGTGATTTATTTTCGCGGAACGGCTGTTTAGGACTGAGCGGCGGTCATATTTTGTACCGCTATGCGGTACATCTAGTTTAACTTTTTATAAATTTAAAAATGCAATGAAAATACAAAAGTACAGTGTGTTTTTCCTCAATGAGATCTTTATCACAAGAAGAATAACTTGTGGCAGTTAAACTGTACGTTTGGTTAGGCTAAACTTGAAGATATTAAGCGCTGCGCTGCGGTACTCTAAAGCAGCGGAATGCAAGTCGGCGTTCAGATTAAACAGAGACCCTCATTTGTTCCAAAATAATACATTATAAAAAAGAATCATGTTAAACAATAACTTAACCAAAAACATAATAATGCTTAGATCTGACAGGTTTTGTTAAAATGTAACTCAAAACTATCCAAGGCACGGAGTCGAGAAAGAGGGTGAGAGATTAGCCAATTAATTAGGCTATTTAACAAAGCCAAGCCAAAGCTTTAAAAACAACTGCCGTAAATCCTCAAATTATGGCCGGGGTCTTTTATTTACTTGCGCAAAGCACAGGGCTTTATTTGGGGCACAGGGCTTTATTTGTAGGCTATTTTGAGCAGGCCTTTATTTCTACGTGCGTTTTAATGTGAGACATCTGTTTTGTTTGGAGCGCATACCGCTATCAAAAGCAGAAGATTTTCCGTTTGGTTTGTGATTTAATTTACTTTTGGACAGTTTAATTATATTACTCAATGTTGGGACTGATGAGCACTGAAATCTGGGAGGTATTTGATGGCTCACTATTACATTTCATGTAGTTGAAAGAGTCAAGATTTTCACCCGCTGTTTATTGCGACAAGGCAGCCGCTTTCATTCATTCAAAAGGTGCGCTGTGCTGTAATGGAAATCTTATTGCGTAGCCAAGTAGCCTACATTGAGTTTGAATTGCATGATTTACTTTATTAAATTCGTAGGCTGGAATGCCTTCAGTCGCAGCAACAGCTGTGTTTAAATGTAGTAGGCCTAGTAGCCTAGGCATACTGCTTCAGCCTGCAAGCTCAGAAGGGGGCGGCAAGCGACTGAGCTTGAGAGCGACGTGTTGAATAGATAGATAGATAGATAGATAGATAGATACTTTATTGATCCCCAAGGGGAAATTCAAGGTCTCAGTAGCATACAGACATCACACACAACATTCACTAACAGCAGAAAAAAAGTAATTAAAAGTATATAATATAAAAAACACAACTAAGCAATAAGGACAGTAGAAGATAAAGAATATACTAAAATACCCATGGTGTAGGACAACGACTTTTCATTGACAACAAAACCAACCAACCAACAATATAAAATATTAAGAGCTCTTATTTCATTGAGTTAAATCGAAACAATGTCTTCTATTGCTCGTGCACTGATAGTGGTAGGCAATTATTACATCGCAGTGTTTGCAGTGAACCAATGTTTTCGTTTTTAACAATAAAATAGTCCCACGCCACACTTCACCGTGAACTCTTCATAAATCAAAACGGAAACTCGTAGGTAACTGAGTAGCCTATAGCGTCAAATATTGTCCCCGGGTGGTATAATGTCAACGACAACAAATTAACGTCATCGATGAAATTCTTAATGACTAACAATCGATTGTCGATTAATTATGCCCATTCCTAGTGTATGCTATTTGCACCCCCATGCATTTACTCTGGCATATTGATTACACAATGTAAAAAATAAAAAAACGAGCAACAGGTATTTGCTATTTGTGTATAGTAATGTATGCTATTTACACCCTGGTGCGTGAACTAGCTAATTGTTGCAATCAAAACTTCCGTTTGAGAACCGATTTCTTGTTCAAATTGCACACCTTCTCTAAAGAGAGTTGGTACACGTGAGCACTCACTCTGCCAAAACGCATCAGGCGGGAATTGAACCCCGGTCTCCCATGTACTAAACCATGTCTGTGACCTCTGCACTGTCTACTTCCACAATTAGAGGAGTGTTTGCAGGTAAACGTATAGATTATAGGCCTGAGCGTCATATTCACAAAATTTCTGTTAACTAACAAACTGACGGTTGTATGTGTTCACTGAACGAAGATTCTGAAAATAAAACACAACTGTTTAATCTAAAACTTAATTTGAACAGATATCTTCTTTTCTTCACTTTCTGCTGACGAAAAAACGAATGTCCACCATGTTTTTTGTGCACGTGAGCAATGTCTTTTTGTTGTTATGTCACAGGGTGTGAATAGCTCAGCTGTGTGGCCAAGGCTATTCGTACCAGGGGAGTAAATAGACACTCCGTTGTTATTATCACATGATAATAAAATTGTTAAATTGTTTTTCATGTGATAAATGGTTTTAACATGGGAAAATGTAATCTAGCTTGGCATTGCTCCATTAGCACTGTTCCATTAGCACAACACAGCAGACCATATGGCATGCAATGGAAACAGATTCACAAGTAATGTACATTATCATGTTTTCAATGTTTTAGACACATTTCCTTGTGGGACCCTAACATGAAGCTCGGTGGTTATACCATGTCAGAGTCTCTGCTTTAAAACAACTTGTACTAATAAGCAGGGTCTACAGACATGTTTTGTTTTTACGATGGACAGACATCGAGGTACAGTAGGCTACAAAACAAGAAAAGCCCAGGACTGACTTGCTATATGTATTGTGCATACATTGTATGTGCATGGTCTCATATATTGTAACATATATTGTGCATATATGTTACAATATATATGTACATATATCTTTACAAATATTACCAATACATTTCCCCATATACATCTGAATACATTATGGTGGATATTTCTAACTAATTTGGGGCAGTCATGGCCTACTGGTCAGGACTTGAAACCGAAGGGTTGCTGGTTCGATCCCCGACCAATAGGTAAAATGCTGACCTGATCACGATGTTGTGGCACCATTCTTCATGGTAGCAAATGGCAACATCATAAGCCATGTACATGATTCACAATGTTGTGGCTACATCACTCACAATACTACATGGCAACGTAATCGGCTGACATCGCCGGTACATTTCCCACAGCACCAAATGGCAACGTCATCGGCTGACCTAATCACGATGTTGTGGCAACATCACTCCAAATACTACATGGCAACATCATCGGCTGACGTCGCCGGTACATTTCCCACAGCACCAAATGGCAACGTCATCGGCTGACCTAATCACGATGTTGTGGCAACATCACTCCAAATACTTCATGGCAACATCATCGGCTGACGTCGCCGGTACATTTCCCACAGCACCAAATGGCAACGTCATTGGCTGACCTAATCACGATGTTGTGGCAACATCACTCCAAATACTACATGGAAACATCATCGGCTGACGTTGCGGGGACGTTTCCCACGGAACCAAATGGCAACGTCATCAGCTGACCCGTTTACAACGTTGTGGCAACATCACTCCAAATACTACATGTCAACGTCATTGGCTGACGTCGCGGGGACATTTCCTGATACTAAATGGCAACATCATCAGCTGACCTGATCATGATGTTGTGGCAACATCATTCACAATACTACATGGCAACGTCATACATGGCAACGTCATAGGCAGACGTCGCGGAAACGTTTCCCATAACACCAAATGGCAATGTCACAAGCTGACTTAATCACAATGTTGTGGCACCGTTCTTAACGGTACCAAATTGCAACATCATCAGCTGACCAGGTCACGACGTCGCTGCAATGTTACTAATGGTACCAAGTGACAACATTGTCTTGCAAAGTATCTGTGACGTTGCAACAACGTAGCCAGAAGGTAATGTCGCGGTGACCAAATGACAACTTTATGGCGAAGACGCTGCACGCTGCAACGTCATGTGTTAGCTGGGTCAGCTCACAAACTCACTGATTACCTCCGACATTGCCGCGTGGCGTGCACACACTGACACAACACATCACGAGTGCAACGGACAATGTGAACATTGCAGACTATTTGCTGCACTCGTAATATACACGTACACCACATACACTCCTCTGAGTGGTGCTCCAGTCAAAGTGAACATTCTGAACTGCTACCAGCACTTATTCCCACACACTCACCACACTAAATGCACATTTGTGGAAGACCATAGTTATTAAGACATTTTGATTATTATTAGGCATATTTTTGGGTATTTCTATTCATACTGTGAAGTTGACCTGTGTTAATGGAACCTAACTGTCACTGTGTCTGAATGTGAATTTACCTGCCGTTAGTATAACAATCTACTGGTGAAATTCTGACATTGAACGTCTATTAGAGGCAAGGGTAAACATTGTGTTGCATTTGCCTGTAAGCTCACTCATTGATGAGTTATATCTGTCATTTGACGACCAGTTTATTTCAAGGTAACATGATTACAGTTTGTCCAAGGTTTGTGTTACATCTGTTGAGCAGTATGTAGTGGTTCGAATGTGTTGAATTTACTGATTTACTAATTCTGAAGGGTAACAATTTTGAATTCTAATTGTGGGCTCACACTGCAAAAACTGCTTATCTAACTAAATCTAACCAAGTGTTATTAATCTTATATCAAGATAAAAAAAAAATCTAGTTGGTATTGTTTTCAGTATAAAGAGACTTAACCAGAGCTTTTTTGTGAAATCATTTGACTTAATTTAAAAAAAAGTTTGACTTATTTTAAGATGTGTCATCCTGAAAACAAGCAAATTTGTCTGCCAGTGCGTTCAGGATTAGGGCTGGGATAAACGATTATTTTTTAAATGATTAATCTAGCGATTATTTTTTCGATGCATCGATTAATCTAACGATTCATTTTTTCAGTCCAATTCGATTATCTCCCAATTAATTCACTAATAGCAACTTATACATGTTTATTTACATATATGAATGAAAAAACATGAATTCTTAAACATTGTAATATATTTAACACTCAATACCCAAAGTAACCATCATGTTCTTGTTTGTAAAAATATCCGTTTTGGATGTCCACACAGATCCAAGTAAACCAGCATTCTCTTTAGAAGGGTTTAAAAAAATATCTGTGTGGGCTAAAACACTGTTTACGTGTGGACGAAAGACCCAAACACCTTTTTTGAGGTTTTATGGCCTAAAACAAGGAGGTCCTAACTCCCCCTGGGTTGTTTCAAATTGTGTGCTATTTTGGCTTTTTGAGTTTTTAGGTAGACCCTTCAAACTGGCCAAATTTCTTCAAAATCGGTGACGTAGCATGCATCACCCCCTCCTGGTCCTCTCATGGACATACTCTTAACACTTTGAATGCCGCACTGTTTTCGGAAGCTTTGGCCCAGAGTGCCAACAATCTAGATCATTGTTGACGATTTTTGTAGGGCCACAGCGTATTCTATGTTATAGCTATGGACACATGCTATGGCTCGTTTGAAAGGTGAGACTTTTTAAGCTCTCAGTGGGTATTTCTACATGCCTCTGTTCCTGAGAAATCCCAAGCTAAACAGTGGCTAGTTTTCATCAGAATCCCTGTTTTTTTTTTTATAGAAATGGAGATATAGCGTCTTTTATGAAATATGCGCTGTTTGACCTGAGAAATGCTGCCTGTAAAGTTTCCGGGAAGTGCCCTAGCGAGACCTGGTGCTGCTTCTTGAGCTGACGTGCATGTCGACCCAAAGCGGCAATCATCAAAAGCATGATTGATCGTTTGAAGCAGATCGTGCGTTTTCATGAGTTTTCTATCGTCATCTATTTCAGTTCTATTCATCATAGAGTTCCCAAAATCGCACATAATGTGTTAGAGTGTCTATTTTTGTATTTAAAAAAAAAAGCTAAAAACGCAATATTGCCTTTTTGGCACTCAAAGTGTTAAGCCATCCACAGCTGCTTTATCTTTTTTCACTGTGCCCAATTATGTTTAGAGTAGTTACAGTATGTTACGTATAGTTAAATATATGTTTACTTTTGAGATGTGTTTTTGATTAACTCTCATTTTTTTACATAGGGAGATAGCCTTGCATAACAGCCCTATACAGCTTCTTCAGCAGCTTAAAGTCTCCTCTGCTACTTCAGAAATTGTGGTTGCTGTTGCACAGAACGATTCCCCAGAGTTCCGGAGACAGTCAGAAGACTACTTTAATGTAAGAAGAGTGGAAATTTCAAAATATTCAAAATATTGCTGGCTAGCTATTAATACATTTCTAGAGTGGTTTCACCAGTTTGACTTGACCATTTGGTGTATGAAAAATGTATGGAGCAGTGTCAAAACGAGAATGAGCAAATTTATGAGAATGAGCGTGTGAGAAAAATAATTTTGAGAATTTTAACATCTCACATGTGTAAATATCCCACTCACAAGTGCAACTGTGAAACATACAAGCACACACAAAATAACCATGTGCATTATCATCATATTATGCTGTTGTTCCTCCCTTCAGCCTTGTTTTCATTGCAAAATGGCCACCACATGAAATAAGCGAATGGGTGGTATTGGCAAATCAAGACCTTCATGTCATAGCACCAGTTGCCTATAATTATTGTTGTAGCAAAGTTTTATTTACCCAGTGAAGTCATTAGTCAAAAGAAAAAGAGGTTGTCTTTATTAACTGCATAACATGTTTTCTTCTTCAATAATTCTACAGGCTTTGAAGTCCTTGGGAATGAAAGTCACATTTGAAGATGTCCCAAACACAGATCATTTCAACATCATGGAAAATTTTGTTGATTCAGACTACTACCTAACACAGGTGGGAAGAGCCATTATTGCATGTTTCTGCACTTCTGTGTTTTCATTCATATTTTAACAACACCTGACACTGCGATGCATAAAGGTTGGAAAACGAGTGATCAATGATCACACCTGTGCTCTTTTTGAGCAGGCACTCTCAGACCCTGTGAGTACATACTGGACGATATAGCCCCACTTTAAAACAGTCAGAGAAAACCGGAAAGCACCTTGACTACAAAATCCAACTGTTAAAGGTGCTCTAAGAGATGCTGGGTAACGTCACTTCTGTTCACTTCTTCCTCCCCCTCCCTCCCGTGCAATTGAAACTCTCCTAAACGTGCATAGATGCTTGTCTGTGATTTGCTGGAACAGTTTATGTTTTTATGGGCTAGGTTTGCCCAGGTTGTTTTTGTTACTGTTTTTGGAGCCTGGGCTGTCCTACAGAGATCACGTTTTTTTACAGTGTATTCAGGACACCGACAGCTAGCGGTTGGTTAGGTGATGTGCATTAAAGGAATGTTCCGAAAGCAAAAACATTGGTGGAGTTTTGAGCAAGAATGTTGTTTGCATTAACACCATATTGTCTTACAGTGAAAGCAAACATACACATACAACATACAAGCGGGCATACACTCACGTCAAAAACAAACTTTGAAAAGTGTATTTTGAACATTGTCAGTAGTGTAAAATAGCTTGTTTTTGTTTCGGGAGTGTATGCCCGATTCGCTTTCAGACAATTTGGTGGACATGTCCCCTCCCAGTATTCAGATATGACCAAAATGTCCACCCCCCATATTGCTGATATGAGCTCACTTTCTGTATTGCAGTGCCCCCTATAGAGGCTAAATGATGGCAATTTCCTAGTGCGCCCTCACAATCAGGTACCAAGTCCCTATACCAATTTTGGACTTTGTACATCAAAGCGGTGCTGAGATACGAGCTCACTTCCTGTATTGCAGCGCCCCCTCTAGAGGCCAAATGATGCCAATTTCCTACTGCGTCCTCACAGTCAGGTACCAAGTCCCTATACCAAATTTGGACTTCATACATCAAAGCTTTGCTGAGATGTGCTCACTTCCTGTTTGGCGGCTTTGCCACCAAATTTGATTGGTTGTATTTAGGGATGTCCGATATTGCCTTTTTTGCCGATATCCGATATGCCGATATTGTCCAACTCTCAATTTTCGATTCCGATATCAGCCGATACCGATGTCGATATGTAGGTTATTTTTCCTCAAAACTAATTTAGGCCAATTTAGGTTTAACATCACATATCTCCTGTTGTGGAATTAACACAACATGCTTAATGTTATTGTGATGCCCCACTGGATGCATTCTTGAATGCAACAAGGCTTTCCAAATGTTAACATTGTCTGTGCAAAATAAGAAAAATACTTCAACTTAATTCAGGGAAAAAGTGCCATGTTTATTTATTTATTTTATTTTTTAATTGTCTCAAACAACAGTTTGGATTACACTCTCCCTGAGAATCTTGACAATGCCCACAACAAATAGGGCAAATTTGACTTCTTCACAAATGATAAAACATTGTACCTGAACAACTATGTGCAACATAGCAGAATGTAAAGCCAACTAAAATAACAGGCATAGTGTATGACAGGCTACCCTTTTTCTGTGTTAAATGAGCCTGTATTTATAGGATGCTTCATGAACTGTTTCTTTAACTAAAACTCAATCACCTTAATTAAATGAATGCACAAATATGAGTCAATTACAATGTGGCAACTATAATGCACAATTTGGAAAACATTTGTTTGAGCTACAAAAAATACTTCAGGCTTGAGGTGATTTGAGCAATTAGCTTCTCGACGTGGCTGTAAACAACAACTCGGGTAAGCAAACATCTGTTAAATACTTGCGATTGGGCATGGTAAAGCGTGGCTCGAGGAACTCCACAAGATTGGTGAATCCGGCGTCTTGCACAATTGAAAAGGGCTGGTTATCCAGTGCAATACACTCGATGATTTTCCGATTGATGGCTTTTGCCCTGGGGTGGTCCTTGGCGTATTTCTGTTTTTTCTTGGTGGACTCTTTGAGCATCAACTGAGTCTTTTTTTTCAGTGCCGCCGCCTGTCCCTGTTGCTTTTTCTCATTGCTTTGCTGCACAAATGCCGCGTAACTCTCTGAATGATTCATCCTGGAAGTATTGAAGGAAGAAGTCTTGGTTCTGCCTCGCATAACGTAAGTTACGCATGTAACTATGGATCTGTGAGACCGAGGGATGACCGTCACTACGGTCTAAAAAAGGAATGATCACCTTCGTTCTGCCTATCACCGAGACCATATGTCAACAAAGTCATGCCCATGAACTCCGGAAGCAGAACGACTCGAGCTTGTAAATAGCGGAGATTGCTCCCGGTTCAGTCTCCTACCTTGAGCGCCTCAGGATGGTCCGAGCGACAAGGATAGTGACAGTCATCCCTCGGTCTCACAGATCCATAGTTACATGCGTAACTTACGATCTGTTTCGACCTCACTCTGACCGTCACTACGGTCTAAAAAAGGGATGACACATACCAAAAAAGTTGCGAGGAGCTCTAAGCTAACCATTAAAACCTCGCTCGGTCACGGACATGAGGGCAGCGTCGCCAACCTGAGCTGGGCGAGTGACGTCCACCCTATAAAACCTGGTAAAAGTGCAAGGCGTCGCCCATGAAGCCGCTGCACAGATATCGCTTGCTGGTACCCCCTTAAGGGCAGCCCAAGACGTAGCCATACTCCTGGTGGAGTGAGCCCTTGTACCCGAAGGGACCGGCATTCCCAGAGCCTGGTAGGCATGGGAAATCCCCTCAACCAGCCAATGCGACAGCCGCTGTTTGGAAAGCGGTAGTCCCTGCTTCGCCACCCCATAACAGACAAAAAGTTGAGTGTGTTCCCTCCTCAACGACTGCGTACGGGCCAGATAAGCTCTCAAAGCCCTGACTGGGCACAGAGTGAGCAACTTGTCGCGCTCTGCCTTTGAGGCAGCAGACGGCTGGAATTGGGTCAGCTCCAGAACCTGGTTGATAGACTGCTGACTTAGAACCTTAGGCAGGAAGGCTGGATTAGGCCAAAGTGACACGCCAGTGCCCCCTGCCTGCCACCTCAGGCAGTCTTCACTGACGGAGAGGGCGCACAGCTCCCCGACGCGCCTGGCCGAACAAAGAGCCAGGAGAAAGCTAGTTTTCAGAGACAAAGATCGCAGATCTGCATCTAAAATGGGCTCATACAGGCCTTCAGTAAGAGACATTAAAACAGTGGGCAAATCCCAGTTTGGTGCCCGCAAAGTGCGAACTGGCGCAACCGGCGGGCCCCTTTTAAAAACTGACCAATCAGTGGATGCCTACCCAAGGGCCTGTTATCCGCACCCTGGTGAAAGGCTGAAATGGCCGAGGCATAAACCTTCACAGTACTGACCGCCTTGCCTTGATCCAAATAGGACTGCAAGAAGCGCAAAACTTGTGGCACAGGGCAAACCGCTGGCTCAAGACCCAAGCTGGCACACCAATCCGAAAAGATCCTCCACCTGAGTGCATAGCAAGCTCTAGTAGAAGGAGCCCTGGCGTTGTTCAGAGTCTCCTGCACAGACTCAGCTAGCTGTTCAATGACTGACTCTGCAGGGGCTAAACCCACAGGCGCAGGGCACCTGGGTTCGGATGCCAGATCTGCCCGTCTGCTTGTGACAGAAGATCCGCCCGGCAGGGTAACTGCCATGGCTGACCCCGCAGGAGCCGGAGAAGGTCTGGAAACCAAGGCCTCGCCGGCCACCGTGGAGCAACCAGCAGAACTGTGTGTTGGCCCTCCCTGATCCTCCGCAGGATCTGAGGTACAAGAGGGGATGGAGGAAAAGCGTACAACAAGCCTGTCGGCCAGTCTTGTGACAGAGCATCCAGGCCCAAACTGCCTCCCTGTCCCACGAGAGAGTACCACTCTGGGCAGTGAGTCGTTTCTGCCGACGCAAACAGGTCCACTTGTGGAGTCCCATACTGAGCCCAGACCTGGCTGACCACCTCTGGGTTCAATCTCCATTCCCCCGGGAGTGGCCCGGTCCTGGAGAGAATGTCGGCCGCCCTGTTCTCCACACTTGGAACGTGTACTGCCCTCACTGAAGCCAGACGCGGCCATGCCCATGACAGCAACTCCTCCGCCACCTGGAGGCACCGCCAGGACCTCGTGCCGCCTTGGTGATTGACATGATACACCGCCGAGGTGCCGTCTGACCTCACCAGAACATGTTGGCTTCGCAACTCTGGCAGGAACCTCTGCAGGGCGAGATGGATGGCCTTCAGCTCGAGGACGTTGATGTGCTCTGACGTCCAGGAGGGAGGCCACACGCCCCTCGCTGACAGCCCTTCCCAGACAGCTCCCCAGCCTGTCAGAGAAGCGTCTGTCGAGATGACTTCCCTCTTGTGAGGAAGGCCCCCCAGTGGAACACCCTGGAGTAAGAACCTCCTGTCCGTCCAAGGACACAGGGCTCGGATGCAAGCAGGAGACACCCGCAACTTCACATGCCTGTCGTCTCTCGGGTGGAGCTGAAAGGCATTGAACCAACACTGCAGGGGGCGTGCCTTCAGCAGGCCCAATGGCAGTACCGCAGCTGCCGCGGCCATTAAGCCCAACAGCCTCTGGACTTTGTGGGCGGTGACCAGTCTGCCCAGCCGAAAGCCTGTCAGAGCCTCGGTCAAGCTGTCTGCCCTCCGTGGAGTGTGACGCCGTCATGCTGACCGAGTCGAGGAGGACACCAAGGAAATCCGCCTGCCGAGGCTGCAAGTTGCTCTTTTTCCAGTTGACCGTGAAACCCAGAGCCTGGATATGGGTCAGAACCGTGTTGGTGTCGTGCACCACCTGCACCTGAGATGGGGCACAAATTAGCCAGTCGTCCAGGTACGGTAGGATCTTGGCCCTGGACCTGCAGGGGGGCTAGCGCGGCTGCCACCACGCGAGTAAAAATTCTGGGGGCCAGTGAAAGGCCAAATGGGAGGACCTGAAACTGTAACACCCTGCCTTGGAAGGCGACGCGGAGGAAGGACCTGTGTGCTGGGCAGATAGGGACGTGGAAGTACGCGTCTTTTAGATCCAGAGACGTAAACCACTCCCCTTCCTGGATGGAACGAATCACTATTCCAACGTGGACCATTTTGAATGGCAGCACCTTGAGATACTGGTTCAAGGGCCTGAGGTCGAGGACCGGCCGGTAACCTCCGTCTTTTTTGGGCACAATAAAATATTTGGAATAAAACCCAGTGTGCCGTGCGTGCAGCGGTACTTCTGAGATGGCCCCTTTCAGAAGCAACTCCTGGACCTCCTTGACAAGCACAGAATTTAAAAGGGGGTCTTTCACAGACGTCATCTTGACCCCTGAAAACGTAGGGGGCCGCCGTCGAAACTGTAGGCGGTAACCGTGAGTCACCGTAGCCACAACCCAAGAGTCTGGCACAATCCCTTCCCAGGAGGTCCTGGACAGCTGGGAAGGGCAATCGACGGGCAGCCCCGGATCCCTAGGCAGGACCGCCACCGCGGCCTGCACCTCTGCCTGCGCCCCGTCAAGGTCTTTGCTGTCCTCTGGGCCAGGGAGTTGGGGCTGAGCTCTGGTCTGGTGCACGAAAGCGCCGGTCCCGTGGGGCAGCATAGTTGATACTTACCTGTGGTGTTCGGGCGGGCTGCCACCGCCCATACTTACCTGATGCTACCTTGTGGGGAACCGGAGCCCGCCTGTGGCACACACGCTGACCAGTTTCTCTAGAAGCGCCAGCCTGTTCCACTCTGTCCAGCACCCCCTGGGAGTCTGGATGGAACACATGCCCAGGCACCACGGGGAGACCTAACAGGTCTGTCCTGATGGCATCAGGGAGAGAGGTTTGGGCAAGCCACACCTGTCTACGGCACAGCACCGCAGAGGCCATAGCACTCCCCACATCACGCGTCAGCTGGGAGTGGGCTGACAGTGCTGCATCCACCAGGGCCCTTGCATCATGGTCCTCCGGGCTCATCGTTTTTCGCAGAGCCGCCAGAGTGATGGCCAGGGCGTTGCCCATACGGGCTGCCCGTGGTGATGCGTCAAAGCAGTGACTGATGAGACGGTCCGTCTTGGCACACTCCTTACGCGGGCAGCGTGGATTGGGAGATGCATTGGCAGGCCCCAGGGAAGTCCAGGCGGCGATGGACTGCTCGATCGGCAACCGACGGCAACCTGGATTGAATTGGGGGCGCTCTAGCGACTTACCCCATGCCGTCCGCAGCACCTTCGTGTAATCCACTGCCACGGGTATACAGGGTGGTGGGCTGCTGTGCGAGACGCCTTCCCAGACGCCCCCAAGGGAAGCCATGTCTGGCATAGGGGCCTGAAGACCCAGGATCTTGGAGGCACTCAACACCCGTGACATCAAGGAGCCGACGGGGACCTCCCCTGGCACCGTGGATTCATCAGTTGGCTCCACCATGTCTGGATGTAGCTCATCCAGGAGGCCGTCCCCGCTTACGTCATCGATCGTAGAACGAGGGGCATGGAGCGACAGCACATCCACATCACCCAGATCAACATCCGCACCATGGCTCTCAGGCCTGGATGGGGAGAGACCTTCCTGGCCAGGGGGCAGAGAAGGGGATGACGTGCCCTGGAGACCCTCCAGCCTGTCCATCCTCCTAGCCAGAGCCTGGAGAGCTGAGAGAATCTGAAGCGACTCCGTGCCATTACCCTCGATCACGGCCGCTGGAGCCGAGCGCTTAGCAGGTCCAGGGACCTCCACCTGATCATGCCTGGAAGGGGACTCATGTTGCCGTTTACGCTTGTGCATATGCTTACGGCCATGCCTATGAGAGTGGGATGGTCGGTCGGGTGAGCGCCGCCTGTCCCGTCCACGCACGTGGCCACATGCCTGGTCAGCCCGGCGGAGCCGTTCCTCCCTAGGAAGGTCACAGGCTGCGCTGCAGAGGCTGTCGACATCCTCCAGGAGGTGGGCGGCCCCAAGGCAAGCGGGACACTCTCTATGCCCGTCATTGGGGGCCATCCACAATGCAATACAACACAATACAATACAATAAGGCACTTACCTTGGCCGTACAACGCACTGGGTCTGCAAGTAGCAGCCCGTAAAGAGATACAGCATGGGGTACGGGGTACACAACAGATACACAAAGAAGGCGGCCACCGGTGCGCGAACGCACGCGCCGACGTACACCAGTGGACAACTGGAGAAAAGACACACAGCAGCCCGCACCTCGTGCAAGACTGCACCTAGCAGACACAAACAGCTAAACTTACCTTTTGCAAGTAGCCTAGCACAACAACAAAGCTAACAAGAAGCACACAGTAACATTAGCGCCTAAGCGGCCGAGCACATACGCGCTGATCAGGCCCACACAGGTTCCGGCTGCCAGAGCAGTAAACAGAAATAATAACGGTGGCCCACGCCGGTGCGCAAACGCACCCAGCAGGCTCACACCAAGCCCAACTAGCCGCGAACAGCCAGATAAGGTACACAGTAGTTAACAAACAACAACCCGGAAACCTGGCACACACAAAAGGAAAATAACACTGAAACGGCAGCCCGCAGCAGTGCGCGAACGCATGCAGCAGGCTCACACTAGCCCCTCCGCCGTGCGGTATGGGGTGAACTCAGGAAAGGCGTCAACAAGTTAAACAAAGTTAAACGAAGTTTCCTGAAAAAAACACAGGTTACTGCCACATGCAGACTAACAAACACAGTCAAAGCAAGAAAGCAGTGAAAGTACGTACTCACGTATCACAGGTCTCAGACGAGGCGATCAAGGTGAGAGACTGAACCGGGAGCAATCTCCGCTATTTACAAGCTCAAGTCGTTCTGCTTCCAGAGGTCATGGGCATGACTTTGTTGACATATGGTCTCGGTGATGGGCAGAACGAAGGTGATCATTCCTTTTTTAGACCGTAGTGACGGTCAGAGTGAGGTCGAAATAGATCTGACGCTTTGCAGTCATTGCAAATCGCAAGTTTAACGTCCGAAGGAGACACTTGAAAATAATTCCAAACCACAGACATAATGTTGAAACAGAGCGAGCAAGTTTGTTACTGCAGCCATCCACGCTTGTTTGTATGCTTCAAGACGCAGCTTGATGAGGTCATCATCTGTGCGCCGGTAAACGCTTCAGGAGCGCATAGGCACTATTTGGGTGTAACGCAAGCATTATTTTATCGGTTTTAAGGCAAAAAAAATCCGATAACGATATTAACAGATATTACATTTTTATGCTAATATCGGGCCGATAATATCAGTGGGCCGATATTATCGGACATCTCTAGTTGTATTGAATTAAGCTTTCGAATATCAAAACGCCTATAGGTATCTTTTGTGAGGCTTTGTCTAAAGATCATCTGTGCCAAGTTACGTGAAAATCGGACCAAGTTTAGGACCTGTGAAAAGTTTTTAGTGTTTTAGTGTCTTTTTAGCAGACATGAAACTTGATGAAATAAATCATGGGACTGTCCCCAATTAATGTGCCAAATTTTACATCTTTTTACCAGACAGTTCTATGGGCTGCCATAGACTCCCATGCCAGAAGAAAGTAACAATAAGAAAACTAAGACACGCAATGAAGTCCTGCAGCTTCGCTGCTATAGGCCCCCAAATACAAAATCTTTTATTATATAGGTCCAAACCTATGAGCCATTGCATTCTGTGTAATATAGAGGTTAAAGGAGAAGTTTGGTGTAATATTGACCTAAAGTATGTTGAAACATGATACCGAGTGTGAACTTTTGTCTCATAGCTCATCTCGACTTGTCCCCTGCACTCTGAAATCTGGCCCTAGTTAGCCGATGCTACCAACAGGTTTTCAATGGGGGGGCCTCGGACATCGGTCTAGCCATGCAAATAAATCACTGTTTTCCACCATTTAGGAGGCTCAAAGTAGCTCCACACTTTATTGGTAGACTTCCGAGGGTCCTGACATTTAAAACGAGACATTGACAACTTTGAAAAAGCCCTGGTAGTTTATTTAGAAGACGATTTATACAGACAGTACCTTCAGGAAGTTTACCATTCGCCGCCATCTTGAATTTAGTCACGATAAGTCGAGCGACGAGTACGAATTAACAGGTATGACAGATGTGCATTTCCACGGAATTATTTTTGGAATCTGATCCCTTATCATACCTGTTCACATTTACATTACGCTAATCCTAATAATTATTTTAGCCACAAGCACTTCATGATGGAGCATACTGTACAGTGTGTAAAAATTGCATTTGGGGCTTTCTGCTATATGAGAGCTATCACTCGACTATTATTCACAGTCATTATCATGGAAAATATAATGTTCAGATATGTGACAAATTATTATTTGTTGCTTTTATTTTTCCTTCCAACTTGCTGAGGCCCCCTTGCGGCCCCCACTTTGAAAACCACTGCCCTAATTGACTGACTTAACTAATGACTTGTTTGTGATTTTTAGTAATATTTTTGCATGGCAGGAAATGTATTTAAATTTTTGGGGGGGGTCCCCCAGACCCCACCACAGATTTGATCCCTCCCATGACATCATGACTATGGCCTTGGTTTACAGTTATAACTGCCTTTCTGACATGAAACCGCTGTTTTGACCATTTTCAGGTCAGGTTTTGTGCAATCACAGCCCTGATCAAGGTTTTAAACAACATACGTTTTAATACTGATGATGGCAAAACCTCGGTTTTAGTGTTACTGGACCACTTGGACAAAAGATAAAGAACAATCAGATCAATCGGAAGAGATCAGACGGGAGTAATTATATTTGGCAAAAGGGACGAAAGAATTAGAGTTACTACTTTACCAAACAACTTCAAGTCATACAAAACACTTAGAGTTCTCACAAAATCATCCCAGTACTCAAGTCCCTGCAACTTTTAGAATTGATTTAAAAGTACTGTTACTTGTTTTTAAATCACCTCCCTCAAGACCTCAGATTTCAAAAGAAAATGTACACAAAGAACCCACTGTCAGAACCAACCAGCGGATATGAAATGTTTATAGAGTACTGATGGAAAATGTTCCAACTGCTACCTGTTTTAAAACAAAAAAGACAAAACTGTGGCTTTCTCTTAGTCGGATTATAGTATCTTAATTGCACTGTGTTTTTTATAGCTTTTATTTATGCTTTTTACATATTATTTTACAATTTGTTGTGGGAGCCGAACTGGAGTGCATCACTTCAATATCAGACAAAAGGACCCTGAACAAACTGATCAGCATCTTGGACAATGAATGTCATCCACTCCATAGCACTATTGTAAAGCAGAAGAGCCTGATCAGCTGGAGACTTCACTCAATGTCATGCACAACTGATAGACTGAGGAAGTCATTTGTCCCCAGGGCCATTGAACTGTTCAGCGCTTCACTTAAGGGTAGAGGAGAGATAGACTTCTCTGCATGGTCTGTTTACATGCTATATTAGCACATTTGCACAACCCCCTCCCTCCCTCCTGGACTGTGGCCGTACTTGATGCTTGATACCTTATACTCAATACTTGACCAATGGCTATAAGCTTTTACCTCAACCTATTCCTACACTTTGTTGATATTTGATTTAGTTGTTATAGTATATTTAGTATTTACCGTATTTTCCGGACTATAAGTCGCTCCTGAGTACAAGTCGCATCAGTCAAAAAATGCGTCATGAACAGGAAAAAAACATATATAAGTCGCACCAGACTATAAGTTGCATTTATTTAGAAATGTATTTCACAAAATCCAAAACCAAAAACAGAGACTATGTAACTGGATTATTGAGGCCAAAAAGATGAAGACGAAGGAGTCAAAGCAGCCAAGAGGAGGCCATGTGGTACACCAAAATGTATCTAAAATGTGGAGAATATAATGCAATCAAGCATTTTGGGCGATGTGGAGTCACAAGCTGGCAGCAGATTAAATGTTCATGAGAGAGAAAAAGATGCAGTTTTAGACGTGACCAAAGCAAGCCAGGATAGGCCTATAGGCCCGACAGTAATTGTAAAGCAATTTACAAAAGATTCACTGAACAAAAATGCTGATATGATACATGAAAATGTAGCTAAAAATGTGGAGAATGCAATGCAATCAAGCATTTTGGGCGATGTGGAGCTGGCAGCAGATTAAATGTTCACGATAGAGAAAAAGACGGTTTTAAAAGGACGTGACCGAAGCTGAGGCAAGACAGGCAATAGGCCTATTTAGGCCCGACGGTATTTGTAAAGCAATTTACAAAAGATTCACTGAACAAAAATGCTGATGTGGTACATGAAGATTTAGCTAAAAATGTGGAGAATGCAATGCAATCAAGCATTTTGGACGATGTGGAGACAAGCCGGCAGCGGATTAAATGCTCGAGAGAGAGAGAAAAAGATGCGGTTTTAAAAGGACGTGCAGACCGAAGCTGCAACAAGCAGGTGATATTTATAAATTTATTTCACAAAATCCAAGACTAAGAACAGCCAGACTATGTAACTGTTACACATTGAGGCCCAAAATATTGAGAATTCTACAGGGAATGTTGAAGACAAAGGAGTGAATAGTGGCAAGAGGCAAGCCGAAGGCTGCTGACATAATTCAATAGTCAAATTATAGCCTATATAGGTGCTTCTACATCAACCGCTATCGACAGGAAAGGAAAACAAACGTTTAGCGATCAGGAACCGTCAGGAATTTTGCAAACACAGAAGCATGACAGACAGCTACAGACACGGAGCGCATAGTAGGCCTACTTTCACTTTCTGTGCGTATTCACGTGAAAGATAATTAGTAGCAAAACAGCGATCAAATATTACATGGCAGTGAGTTTTGTTTTCAAATGTTTTCATGCATGTCTAGATAACGGGTGAGGAATGTTTAGGGGACAGACTATCGTAAATCCTCAAATTATGGCTGGGCAAAGTACAGCACCTTTATTTGGAGCATATTCGAGTCAGCTATAGGCCTTTATTTCTTGCGTTTTATTGTGAGATATAGGCCTATACTTTTCGTTTGGAGCGGTAGGCTATCAAAAGCAGAAGATGTTCAATTTGAGATTTAATTTACATTTGGACTGTTTGATTATACTGCTAAATATCGGGACTGAAATCTGTGGGGTATTTAATGGTTCACTATTAAGTTTCATATATGAAAGAGTGTCGAGATTTCCATCCGCTTATTGCATAAGGCATCCACTTTCATTCATTTATGGAACGCGCGCTGTGATGCAAGGGAAACCTTATTCAGTATAGCCAAAGAGGTCTAAGATGGCCTAAATTTAGTTATTTTTAAAATTATGCATGATTTACTTTTTTATAAAAATTCTTAGGCTGATGCCTGGCAGCAACAATGGTGTTCAAATGTAGGTTATTGCTTCAGCCTCTAGCTCAGAAATGGGCTGCGTGCGACTGGTAGCTTGATAGCAAGGTGTTGGAGACTCATGGTGTAGTACAATGACTTCATTGGCAACAATATTAAACCAACCAACAATATAAATTATTAAGAAGAGCTCTTTTATGAGTTAAATTGAAACAAAATTATACTGGCTTTTATTTGTCAGAATCTGAGGCCCGGCTATAAATAGAATCCCGGCCATAATTTGAGGATTTAAGCATGTAGGGTTCATGTCAGTTAATATAAATTAACATTTAAAAACATGTTCAATTATATATTTTTTTTCATATATAAGTCGCACCTGACTATAAGTTGCAGGACCTGCCAAACTATGAAAAAAAGTGTGACTTATAGTCCGGAAAATACGGTAGTGTATCATGGTATCATGTTTATCTTCTACTGTCTCTATTGTACAGTGGAGTTGTCTTATATGTATATTAGTTTTTCTGCTGTAAGTGCATGTTGTGTGTGATGTCTGTATGCTACTGAGACCTTGAATTTCCCCTTGGGGATCAATAAAGTATCTCTATCTATCTGTCTATCTATCTATATTTATATTTAATTTCCCTTGTTTTATTACAACCCCAAAACAGAAAAAGTTGGGACAATGTGTAAAATGCTATAGATAGATAAATAGAATGTGATAATATACAAGTATCGTAAATCCATATTTAGCAGCAAAAAGGACATAGACAACATATAAAATGTTGAAAATTAAAATTTGGACTATTTCATGGAAAATATTTGTTAATTTTTAATTTGATGCTAGCAACATATTTCAAAAAAAGTTGGGACGGGAGCATGTTTACCACTGTGCAGCTTCACCTCTTCATTTAACAAAATTCTGTTTGCTACAGTTTTGGAATAAAATGTTGTCCCATTACTCCCCGATATAGGATTTCAGTTGCTGAACAGCATGGGGTATTCTTTTTTTTTATTTTTTTTTATTTTTTTTTTTTTATTTGCAAACATCATTGACATAGCATGGGGTATTCTTAGTCATGTTTTTCATTCCATTATGCACCTAATTCCGAATTCATTTTGCCATTGTTTTCCTGAAATATTCAAGGTCGTCCCTGAAAAAGACGTTGCCTGGATGGCAGTATATGTTGCTCAAAACCTGTATACATCATTCAGAATTGATTGTGCTTTGCCAAATTTGCAAGATGCCCATGCTGTAGGCATTAATGCTCCTCCACACAGTCATAGATGTTGGGTTTCGAACTGAGCACTAAAACAAGTTGGATAGGTTGGATACTTAGATAGGCCGTCTCCTCTTTACCCCAGAGTCCATGATTTCTTAAAAGAATGGCAAACTTTTCCACGTTACCCGAGTCCATTTTAAACAAGCTCAGGCCCGAGGGTGGTATTTTCTGTATCATGTCTCAATACAATTTTAGCTGCGGTTTTTGACTTGAGTATCAAACTGTGCACATAGACAATGGTTATCAGAGGTTTTCCTAAGCCCATACAATGACCGGTCTGGAAACAGGTCTGGTATTGATGCAGTGCCATCTGAGGTCCAAAAGACCACGGACATCCAATTTGTTTGTCAGCTCTTTCCCTTGTTTGCAAGATTTCTCTGGATGTTTTAATAATATTATCTCCTGTAGATCAGGGGTCCCCAACCTTTTATGTGCCATGGACCGGTTCGATTCCCATTTTTTTTTTCACGGACCGGTGGGGAGGTAGTGGGTTGGGGGTTCGATGTCCCATATGTGTTGTGCATGCGTTACTTGAAAAGAACTAGCTCCAGTTATGTATGAACAGTGAAGGTAACAAACTCTAAAAATGTGAAAAACGTGAACTTGAAGAAGTAAAAATGTAACAATAGGCCTATGAACTATGAAAATTGAACAACTTGAAGCTACATCTATCAAGTGTGAACATGCTTAACAAAATATGGGAACAAAACATGGGAACTAATGGGAACGTGCATTACGAATATAATCAGTGGGAGCCCTGTGCAAGAAGGGTTTCCCTGCAACAAGAAGGTTCCATCTGGAGGTGATGGAAGACAGTGACACCCTCAGTGTGTTTGAAAAGTCCAGACGATTGCGCAATTTGGTCTTAGTTGCAGTCATTACAGAAAACCCGGTCTCGCATAGATACGTGGTGGAAAATGGTAGCAACGTTTTCAGCGCTTTTACGGCTATCTCGGGATATTCTGCTTTGGTTTTGATCCAAAAACCCGCCAGAGAGGTTTCCTCATACACACTCTTAAGACCACCGTCATTTGCAATTTCGATCAACTGCTCTTCCTCCTGCGCTGACAAGGTAGGACTATTCTGGATATTGACAAATGGGTTGCGGACCCACTCATTGGTTTGCCGTGGATCTTTGGAGGATGGAAAGTAGCCTAACGCTCAAACTCATTTGAAAGCGCAACAAGGTGATCGCGCACCAGCTGCGAGAGAAAGGGCCCTGCCTCAGTCTCTCCCAAAACCCCCACTACTGTTTGGAACATATCAAATACACCCCGTTCCCATTCGTCCCCACAAATCAAGCTTGGCTTTAAATAAAGTGACTTTATCTGCCAGTTTAAAGACAGTCGTCATTCTCCCCTGGAGTGACAGGTTGAGGTCAATAAGCAACCCGAATATGGCGTAAGCGAGTTTTGACACCCAGTCCTCATCACTAAAATGTGCAGCTAACGGTGACTTTTTTTTCTGTAAGAAATCTCTGCAGCGGCTCTCGCAACTCAAACACCAGTTGCTTGTTTTTTGTTGCTCATTATAGCAGTTTAGCTAATTTCGTGTGACACTACCGTTCGCCAAGAACTGATCAAGTGAAGTGAGCTGACCTGAGGCTGCGCAGCGCTGAAGGCAATATGTAAAGTGTTGAAGGCGGGACAGACAGACGTAAGAAAATAGACCTTGCAAAATGCAAACATGCGTGCAATCAAACAACTGCATATAGGCCTATGCCATGTAAAAACGTGACATTATTGCGAATGAAATTTAGTTTAGTTTGCATGCATTTTTTTTAAAACTCATGTCGTAGGCTACGGCCCGGTTGTTGGGGACCGCTGCTGTAGATGATTAACTCCCCAAATACACAATTTAATGTTAAGAAGCATTAAAATTACATTGTTTCATCATTTGTGCACACAAGTTTACACAGAGTGATGAATACCCCTACATCTTTACTTCTAAGAGACCCTGCCTCTCTGGGATGCTCTTTTTCATACCCAATCGTGTTGCCACTTACCGTAATTAGTTGTGAAACATTATTCCTTTTGTTTTCTTTACTATTACACAACTTTTCCAGCATTTTGTTACCCCGTCCAAACTTTTTTGAAACATGTTGCTGGTATCAAATTCGAAATTAACATATTTTCCATGAAATAGTCAAATTTGTCATTTTCAACATTTGATATATTGTCTGTGTCCTTTTTGCAACTAAAAATGAGTTTAAGAGATTTGCAGATTATTACATTCTAGTTTTATTCACATTTTACACAATGTCCCAACTTTTTCTGTTTTGGGGTTTTATTTGGGGGCCAAGCAGCGAAGCTGCGAAGGCACCCATTGTGTTTCTATGTTTTCTTATTATTGGGGGCCAAGCAGCGAAGCTGCGAAGGCACCCATTGTGTTTCTATTTGGGGGCCAAGCAGCGAAGCTGCGAGGCAACCCTTAGTGATTCTATGTTTTCTTCCCTATTATTGGGGGCCAAGCAGCGAAGGCACCCATTGTGTTTCTATCTTTTCTTATTGGGGGCCAAGCTGCGAAGGTACCCATTGTGTTTGTTAGTTTTCTTATTATTGGGGGCCAAGCAGAGAAGCTGCGAAGGCACCCATTGTGTTTCTAGCTTTTCCTATTATTGGGGGCCAAGCAGCGAAGCTGCGAAGGCACCCATTGTGTTTCTATGATTGGGGGCCAAGCAGCGAAGCTGCGAGGCAACCATTGTGTTTGTTAGTTTTCTTCTTCTTCTTATTGGGGGCGAAGCTGCGAGGCAACCCATAGTGATTCTACGTATTCTTATTATTATTATTATAACGAAACGCTAATTTGCCATTGAACCATACAGTAAAAAGTTGAGAAATGTGGCACATTGATTCGTTACAGGCATATGTTTAATTTCAGAAAGTTTGATGTCTGCACCTGGAGTGCTCTAGCGCCACCAACATTTAAAATGTTGTATTACATCTATGCACTTACTGTACACCACATTTTGAACATTAAGGTATATTTGGAATCCTTGGATGAGACCGAACTCTACGCACCCCATGACGTCAATTTCCGCCATGTTGGATCTTCCGCCATATTGAATGTCATCAAAAACACTTAAAAGGCATCGAAGTTCACAAAGTTCATCCGATTTTCATGAAACTTGGCACAGATGATCTTCAGACCATGACTCAGAAAAGCATTGCTTTTTGGAGCCATATTGATAACCCGTCGCCCGTGGTAACCAATCAAGTTTGGTGGCGAAGCCGCAAAACAGGAAGTGGAGTGATATCTCAGCAAAGCTTTCGCGTATCAACACCAAACTCAGTACATGGTCTCAGGACCCAATTAGGAAGAAGCTCAATAAATTTGATGACCTTTGACCACTATGTGGCGCTATTATCACAGGAAGGGGGCTCATATTTCAGCAATGCTTTCACGTATTGAAACCAAACTTAGTATATGGACTTGGGACCTTATCCTGAGGACACAAAATACATTTGGTGACCTTCAACCACTAGGGCGGCGCTAGAGTAACACAAGATTAGGTCATATCTCAGCAATGCTTTGACGTATCAAAACCAAACTTGGTTCATGGACTTGTGACCACATCCTGAGGATGCACAATCAATTTTGCGACCTTTGACCACTAGGGGTGATATAATTTGCAACACTTTCTCGTATCGATACCAAACTTGGTACATGGACTCGGGACACATCCCGAAGACGCTCAATATATTTAGTGACCTTTGAACACTAGGGGCGCTATAATTATCAACACTTTCTCGTATCGACAGCAAACTTGGTATGTGCACTCGTGGCTACAACCTGAGGACGCACAATACATTTGGTGATATTTGAGGTATGCGTATGTGTGGGGGGCTATTGGGGTGTGTGGGAGAGGAGGTTTATCTGTGTATATGTGTCTGTGTGGGATGGGGGGTTAATTGGGTGTGTGTATAATGTAACAACATTGGGTTGCCATGACAACTCCTGCTCAACTGCTTGGCCCCCACATTGCTGCTTGCAGCTATATTTGGGGGCCAAGCAGCGAAGCTGCAAAGGCACCCATTGTGTTTCTATGATTTCTTATTACAGTGCATGAAAATGCACTGTACTGTTCTTCCTAGGCAACTTCAACAACTTCTTATTATTATTATTCCGCTTACCACTTTTTCCGTACGCAATTTCTCTTGAACAGTTTAACTTAGAAACTTCATTCAAACTTTATAACGTATGTATTCAAACAGACCAAGCTGCTATGTCTTTTCAACTTTGAAACTTTTATACTTTTTTAACTATTAAAGAAAAACTTTTTAAAAATCCCCATAGACTTAACATTGCCGATTATGACATCATAATACGGCCATTAAGCAATTAGAATCCTATGGCAGGTGTTCAGGCCACCTGGATCAACTGCCAGTCTCAGGCTTTAAGCATACAAACTGGCCCTATTAAGACTACACATCCTGTTCAACTGCTTCCTCTGCCAAAAACTGTTTCAAAATAAAAGTCCTCACTACAATATTTCACTGTTAAACAATTTAACCCTTTAAACTACTGAACTTTTTAACTGTTCAGCCATTGTAACTGTTACTTGTCATCAACTATGACTCCTACTCACTGTAGCTAGTTAGCATGGTTAACATGTTAGCATTGCTAACATTGTTAGCATTTTTAGCAAAACTGCTAAAAATGATTAGCTAAGTTAGCTAAGTAACATGGTTAGCATAGTTAGCATGCTAGTTAGCATAACTGCTAAAAATGATTAGCTAGGTTAGCTAAGTAACATGGTTAACATATTTAGCATGTTAAAATAGTTAGCATACCTACTAAAAATGATTAGCTAAGTTGGCTAAGTCACATGGTTAGCATACTTAACATGTTAGCATGCTAGTTAGCATAGTTAACATACCTACTAAAAATGATTAGCTAGGTTAGCTAAGTCACATGGTTAACATAGTTAGCATGTTAGCATTGTTAACATGCTACTTAGCATAACTACTAAAAATGAAAACATTAGCTAAGTTAAGTAACTTGGTTAACATTATTATCTTTGATAACATAGTTAGCATAACTGCTAGCAAACATTAGAGCCATTCCAACTGTCAGTTATCGTCAATTATCTACCTAAATAATTTAACCATTTAAATGATCCACCTATTTAACCGTTCAATCATTCCAACTATATTACACCTTATCTACCAAGCAAATCATTTAACTATATAAACTATCCACCTATTTAACTGTTCAGTCATTCCAACTATATTAACCTGTTGAGGAGTACGGTCACAAATATGTGATCAGATGCAGCTGGGCCCCTGGGAGTACGATCACAAATATGTGATTAGAACGTTTTCGAAAAAGGTACTCAGGGACTTTTCTGCCATTAAACAATTTTATGAACACTGAAACTATAGAACGTTCGCGTAGAATTCTAGAAGGAGCCAGGAAAATAATTCACTCTCTGGGGAACCGCATTGTCTTAAAGAATTCACTCCTCAACAGGTTAAACCTCATCTACCTAGCAACCAATATAGTTTGTTTTTACTCTGTATGATATTTTACATAATATTTTTTGCATTTTCATGCACTGTATTTCCTTCAGGAAATGCTTTTCTAGTTATTTGGGGGCCAAGCAGCGAAGCTGCGAAGGCACCCATTGTGTTTCTATGTTTTCTTATTATTATTATTATTATTATTATTATTATTATTATTATTATTACGCTTCCGTCATTGAAGTCAATGGCAGCCCATAGAACCGTCTGGTGAAAAGTTGTGAAATTTGGCACACTGATTAGGGACAGTCCCATGATTAATGTCACCAAGTTTCATGTCGGCACCTTGAGCGCTCTAGCGCCACCAACAGGCCAAAGTTGGACATGCGTTCACGCCCTCATGACTGCTTGGTCTTAACTCTTCCACACAGTCTAAACTGTGCCATCTGGCAGGCTGGTGACAAGGAAGTATAACGCTGCTTACAGTGGTTTCTACGACTGGTGGAAGACCACCAAATATATGGGTCACTCAGGCCTCTGATTCTGGCGAGAAAGGCTCCAGGCAATGATTGACACTACAATAAATCATCAATGTCACATCATGTGTCACAAGGTGACAATTTGAGTATAAGTTCTCGGCAAGAGTATGCTACTACAAGGGGTTTCACACAGTCTAAACTGCACCATCTGGCAGTCTTCCACTAGTCATAGATCATTGATCACTTTTTGGTAACCTAAAGTTTAATGTTATGCCAGGAACTCAGGGAGCAGTTAACATTGTCTAAAACAAAACAGAAGTTCACCGTTTATTAGGTAAAACAAATACATAAATGTACTGTGTAATGTGCATGACAAAAGATGCAGTATTTCAAGACTGCTAAGCATTCAGTATATTAACTGTGTGTCCTTCTCTTTCAGCTTCTTCTAAAGATGATGGGAAAAGACTGAAGTCACTTCCAAGCAACCAAGACACTAAATTACAGCTGAGTCCACTTGCTCAGTGCTTCTGATCATAACAGAATAGAATAATGCCTATTCATCATAACAGAATAGAATAATCAAAATATGATTACATTTTGATAATAAACTTACTTTGATAATGATACAGTTTGATAATAAACTTTCAACTTATAGACAAAGGGCCCTTTGGATATTTATAGATTTATAGATTATGGGGGCGGTGGTTAGCTGGACTAACATACAGTAGCTTGAATGTAATCCTTTGTAATATAGTTGACATATAAGTCACATTGGACAACAGTGTCAGCTAAATGAATTAATATAAATGTATAGATGGAAAATGCGTCATAAGAAAAAAGTATGCTAGGTACATAGAAAATTCAGTTGTGCCAGATGAATCTGTGAATCAGCTACTCAATTTAAAATGCTGAATTTCCCATTCCCCATTAAATGAGAACCTTTTTATCACTTCATTATTGTCCCATGATTTGAAATAAATGTTCTTTTGCCAAATTACACATATCAATTTGCCATGTTCTAAAGTAACAACAGTAACAAATTATGCACATACACAGGGTTTCCCGCAGGAAATGTGTTCAAGGTGGTAGGTCGGGGGGGTGTCTTGTATCGGTTGCCGTCCGACCGGTGTCGGTGGGGGAGTGTGGGTGTTGGCGTCTTGTTTGTGCGATACACTACAGACTCTGTACATTTAACAATTATTTATTAAACACTACATATTAAATAAATAACCAGCTTCTTAAAATAACAGTTAACAAAGAACAAAGTAATAACACCAAACAAACTATACAACAGTATACAAATATTTCAAAATATTTGTGTAATTTGTGCAATTTTAACAAAGACTATTACAAACTATAAAACAAGTGCAAAAGAAAGTGCAAAACAACAAAACGTGCAAATGTGATCAGTCACTACTTATGGCAGAGCTGACAACTAGCATTGTTACAAGCCATCCTCCTTGGCTTTAAAAAGATAATTTCAAGGGCCCTTTGGTAATTGCACTGTTTTACTATTGGACCATTAATGCTTATCTTCATGCAGGCTGTCAGACTGTTGACCTGCAGCCTGTTCCGCAAGTCTGTCCTGATCTATACACTGAGAGTGAATGAAGTTTAGATTATTTTATAGTTTTGTGTAATATGGATGAAATTTGAGCGCAGAACGCTTTTTAATTTAGAGGCCGGAGTGGCCGCTCTGTTCTGCTCCGATACCGCTCACACCACGAGTTTGAGGCATGCCCAACTGTCTTCCTAATAAAACCAAGACCTATACATTTCAAAGATATTGGCTATATAGTCTAAGTTCGTTGATGGGGATGGAGTTAGCTAAATAATTTAGAAAGCATACGCATAGGCACGGATGGGCATGGACGGGCCTAGGCCCGTCTATTGTCAGTCAACACTGTGCTGAGAGCAGGTGGCTGTTTACTCGGCCGCTTCTCCGGTCAAATTCGCGTCAGGTCAATTTAGCTCCCCGGTCCCAAATAATTAAGAGCAACGGCAATATATTTCACTCAGAACATTTATTTTAAAAGACTGCAACACTGATAGTGCAACAACAAACAAGCTTGGCAACGTTAACTAAAGGGATCAGTCAGGATTAATTGCCAAAAGAATACAGGCTTAGCATCCAAGTTTTACTTTAGCCTTCTACTTGATATGAAGCATATTCAAATTGCTCACGTTTTTCTTTGCTCTCCGTAGCACACCCTCATGTTTCCGCGAAATGTGTCCTCTTAGATTACAAAATGAATCTTTACTCACTGGAACAGTGTCACCACCACATGGTTATTCTTGCTCTACATTGTTAGTATCTAATTGTTTTGTAGGAATAGTAGGCTACGCTAACTTATCAGTTTCCTTTCTAACAGTAGCGTAGCCAGAAATGTCCAAATGGGTGGGCACAAAGTGAATTTGATTGAACATAAGAGAGGCCTAAATTAGATACACCATACAAGCATTAAAGGCACAATCCGTCAGGATTTCATTTTATTTAATTCACACGCCAATCCAGTTGGGGGCAGCATGTAGGAAAACAATGATGTCACAATGATTTGCTAGTGGTAGAAACGACGAAACGCACATTGCCCATGCCCTCCTCTCCTCCTCCCTCCTCCGTCTCCGTTTTCGCTACTGTCTATCCCTATGTGTCTATCAGAGAATGTCTCTGTGTCTATGGTCGCCGCCTAGAAAAAAAAACTCCTAAATCCGGAAAATGTCTTCAAGCGGCTCACCCTTACCCGATCACTTACATATAACAGTTTTTATTAACGTTTTGCTTTTCACACTGGTATTGTTGGTAATGAGACATTTGAGAAATAAATACAAATTTGCTAGCAGCATTTGGCAAGCGAGTCTTAGCAAAGGCTAGGCCTAGCCTGTGTGTAGTAGCGATTGTATGGATGGATAAAACTGAAAATAGTAATAAGGTATTTTTTTCGGGTGGAGACTGACGACGAAGATTACATCCCCCCTGCATCGAGTCAGACAAGAGTGGGCAAACGTAAGGGCCAGGCAAAGAAGAAAAGGCCTGGGTGTCTAGTGTCAGTCCCAGACCTGGAGAGAACAGTACAGGGACGGCTCGAGCTGTCAGAGCAGCCAGAGAGCGCGCTGACCAGCAGAGGCGTTTGGAGAACAGTCACCGTGAGAGTCTGGCAGCAACACAGGTGTTCTTGCTACGTAGCCAGTAACTAAAATGCTCCATGTAGTCAGTGGTTACAGCCAATCATTCTGTTTACTATTAGAGGTCATTATTATTACCATTTATTACACGGCTCTTTATAATGCTGTAGAATGCTCAATTCACTCCGATGGGACTTCCCAACGTCCTACGGTCTGATAATTTTTAATACCGGACCGTTGCTAAGTATAACCAGAGAATGTCAAGGAAAGTGAAACTTGGCAGGCCACGGCCAGCGCTGCATCACTGTCGGGAGATACATGTATGCCACGATAATGACCGCCTTACAGAACGTTATTCCTTACACAATCATCCTCTACAACTAACAATAAAACTTTCTAAGAGCACAGTATAGTATAAGTAGTATATATACTTTTTTGATCCCGTGAGGGAAATTTGGTCTCTGCATTTGAACCCAATCGGTGAATTAGTTAAACACAAACAGCACACAGTGAACACACAGTGAGGTGAAGCACACACTAATCCCGGCAGCAGTGAGCTGCCTGCTACATCGGCGGCGCTCGGGGAGCAGTGAGGGGTTAGGTGCCTTGCTCAAGGGCACTTCAGCCGCGACCCACTGGTCGGGGCTCGAACCGGCAACCCTCCGGTTACAAGTCCAGAGTGCTAACCAGTGGGCCACGGCTGCCCTTCAGCACAGTGGCTACATTTCATGTAACATAAAGAATACCTGAATTATGACTAAAATGGTATGTTCATCTTTTCCTTTGCACCTTTAGGCTATGAGTTCATATTTAAAACTATGGGCACAAATGTCAAGAGCCAAAGCTACCACTTGAAATTACATTAGTTTAAACAACTTTTTAACAACAAATAGATTCTAAGAAGTCAGGAACAGGAGAGAAAAGCATGATGTTAGTATACCAATCTTGATCAAAGAACACTTTCAGGCACAACCAATGTTTCACCAATCCTGATTCTTGGTATTTATTATAAAACTACAAGACAGGAATAAACTTTACATCTACCAAGTGCAACAACACGAATAGAAATGTAACTTTTGGACTATATGAGGCAGGAGGGAAGCAGCTGGGCACATGGATAGTCCTTAGCAGTCTTCAACAGCAAGAAGTTTGGCTAACGAGTCAGGCTTCATGTTGATGAGCCACAGGAAATTAAGAGGTGATCTAATCCTGTGAAAAGGGATAGACATGTTTGAAGAGCTTCAAAGGAAAATGGTGATGCTATTTTGCAACAGGCCCGACACAATCTAAGCAACTTATAACGTTACCGAAGATAGAGGATAGTATTCTAACGTATCTGAAAGTTATCCTAATCGTGTAGAGCTAGCATTAGTTATAATTTTAGTATCTTATGCTGCCAACATCATTTGTTAGCGAGACCACAAGCCAGTAAACATTCACCAATATCAAAATGTATTTATTGCATATTGGAACATTACACTCTATGTATTGTGTCGCGTACAAATAATAGTATTTGGCAAACTGCTTAGCATATGCAGCAACGTTATCGCTAGGTTGGTAACGTTAGCAATGGCGGTCAAACAAAGTCAATTTACCGCGATCTACAGCTGACAAACATTACCTAGTGGCTCGAGAGCTAATTCTACAATATCTCCTTTGCTTAATCAAAATTATGAATTATGTTTAACAGATGTTTACTTACCAGTCAAGAAGAAATGTCGCAAGTTCAGAATCGAACTGCTTCTCCTTGCTATCCAAGCTGTCTCCATCGGTGGAAAGCACTCCCTAGATTAACGTGTATTTGCTTGCTTCCCATCTGATATTCTTTTCGCCTCAGATCGAGTTTTTTTTAGCTGGAGGCGATGGAGGTCTCTTCCTAGAACTTTCGGCCATTCTCGCAGTACACTTTACCGTAGAACTTGAACTCCGTGGGGGAGGGGAGGAGCAGGAGGGGGTGGGAGCAGAGCGTGCGTAATTCCGTTGTCTCTTTCTCGACTGCTCTGGGCTGCACTGAAGACGGTTTGGCCGGTATGTTACTCCCTGTCGCCACCTCACTTTAATCATAGGCATGTTATATTTATGACATAAAACAGGAATTTATTGAACGCATTTGATCACAGCTGACAAATTACGCAGAAACATTTTCAACTGGAGCAAAACAATGCATGAATGTAGCTTCTGCGCGTCATATGAAACACAATTGAGACAATAGATTGACCATATTGGACAACTGCAAAGCCTTATCATAGGCATGTTACATTCATGACATGAAAAGTGAAACTTATAGAACGAAAATGACAATTCACGCAGTCGGCTAAACATTTTAAACTTGTGCCAAATGGATGAACCCAGCATCGGTGCGTCGCATAAATGAAAACACAAATTGAAGCAACTTGATCATTGGACAACCCTACCACTAAACCTTTCCATAGGCCTGCAACGTTTATGACATAAAAAGTGGAATATGAACGCATTTCATCACACCTGACAATTAAACGGAGCTGTGGGTGTTCGCGATTTGACTGATTCTTGAGAACGAGGAGCGAGATATTTGCACCGCTCAGCTCCACTCACTAGCTTTGATTCGGAGGCATATCACATATGTAAAGATTATAAAACCTGATTATTTTTCGATTCATGACACGTTTCTTCTTATTTTTTTAATGCGTTCTGCGGAGAAGGGAGATTGGCGTTGGTCACGGTTTGGAATGAAAGGGAGAAAACAGGACAGAGTAACACGTTTTTTTTTTCGACTACGTAGTTAAGGCGACAGGCTTCTTTTGCCGAGGTGGCTGCCTTGACTGCAAAGTGCTGCGGGAAACCCTGATACATACTCACTCATGATGGACACATGATGAATTTATTAAGACATGTAAGTCTATTATTGTTTCTCAAACTCAAGGATCCTTTGATTTTACCTTTCTCATTCCCACTTTCTCTCACTTTGATTGGCATTTCACCTTTTTATTTTTTGCCTTTCTTTGCATACACTGGTAATTCCTTAAAATAACATTCTCTAGTTATTATTACAGTGCATGCAAATACACTATCCATCTGCTTCTTATTTTTCTTCCAACCAATTTGTGTTTAATTCAACTCGAACCATTTAACATACAAACTTTGTTCAATCACTGTTGTGTTCGTTTTCTAAAACGACACTTCTGCTATGTAGTTTCTCGTTTTTGATAACTTTTCAGATATATATTGAGATATTTGCCATAAATGAGTGGAAATTTCCCATTAAAAATACTCGACTCAACTCTACTTGTTTTTGGTACCAGGTGTCTGTTTTCCACCGCAAAAAAGTACCCCCTTAAACGTAACTGGGTGCCATAGTGACGCTGGGGGTAAACTACGCGGGACACACAGAATTGTGACGCCGTTGTAAAAGTTCTGTATCTATTTGCATTACCATTATTTCTGAGAATTGCTTCACATCTAGTCATCCAACTACTGATACCTGTGAACAGGTATTTCAGCCCAGGACGATTGAACTACATTCCACAATTCCTCTGCATTTCTGGGTTTTGCCTCAGAAACAGCATTTTTGATGTCACCCCACAAGTTTTCCATAGGATTGAGATCTGGGGATCGGGCTGGCCACTCCATAACAGCATAAGACAACATGACCTCTTCAAATATTTTGATGTATTGAAACTGATCCATGATCTCTGGTGTGCGATAAATAAGTCCAACACCACAGTATGAGAAACATCCCCATAACATGAATTGTGCACCACCATGCTTTACTGTATTCAGTGTACTGTGGCTTGAATTCAGCGCATGTGGGTCGTTGGACAAACTCTCTGCGGCCCCCATGCACTAAATTCAAGCCACAGTAGCTTCAATTAACACCCGGATCTCTTTATATGGGCAAAGATGGCAGCTTTGGTTCTTTTTTGTAGGCGACCTTCAGAGGTCTATTGCATCACCATTTCGACACATTTTAACATATCAACATTCCCTTCTCTATTTATCATCATCACCTTGACATCATGTCCTCTAACTATTGAAAATCAGTTTGGGTTCAAAAGGAAGCATGGAACTGACATGTGTATCTACGCTCGTGAAGAGATTGTGTCCAGGTACACTAGCCTGAATTGTGTATTTCTATGTTTTATTGATGCGTCAAAAGCATTTGATCAAATTAATCATGAAAAATTGTTTGTAAAACTGCTGGAAAGATGTGCTCCCAATTTTTTAGTGAGAATTTTATTGTTTTGGTACGCTCATCAGACATTCCAGGTTAAATGGGACAATGTTGTATCTGCTCCATTCTGTGTCAGTAACGGAGTGCGGCAAGGAGGAATTTTGTCACCTATTCTATTTAATGTTTACATGGATGACTTATCAAATCAGTTAAATTGGTTAAATACAGGTTGTCTTGTGGGCAACACTATTGTTAATCATCTCATGTATGCAGATGACCTGGTCCTGCTAAGGACAGGAAATCAACTTTCCCGACCTTTTATTTGTCAGACAGCCCTCTTGATGTGTGTGAGGAGGCTAAATACTTAGGTCATGTTATATCTGATGATTAGACAGATGACAAAGACCTATACCGACAGCGCTGTAAAATTTATTCTCAAGCTAACATGCTTATAAGGAAGTTTTCTATGTGCTCTGACTCTGTGAAGTGCTCCCTGTTTATAACTTACATAACACCACAATATACTGCTCAATTGTGGTCTAACTAGAAAAGTATGCAGAGGCTTAAGGTAGCATACAATGATGCAATGAGGTTGCTGCTTCCTGTCCCTAGGTGGCACAGTGCCAGCCAATTATTTGTGTCCACTAGAGTGCCTACCTGTGAGGCACTCTTAAGACAATTGATGTTTAGCTTTATGTGCCGCCTGGATGAGTCAGAGAACCAAATAATTGAAGCCCTAGTCAGCCCTCTGAAAGGCTGTTACAGATTCACTTCTAGGTTAGGAAGGCATTGGCGCAAATGCCTGTATGTCCTTTAGGCTAATATGTGATTTTCTATGTATTTTGTATCTCCTTTTTTATACTATTTATTATGTGTGTGTATGATATGGACCTGTGTCTGCAATAAAGCTTATATATATTGATCTGGTCTGATGAATCACCAAGGAGAAGTGTGTCGATATTGATCATCAATGTTGCCAGATGGTAGCGCTATGCAAAATATGCATTGTGGGCATGTGGATATTCATTACCTGTGAGGTTTGAGCCATGTCAAGCAATGCATGGCAAATGTATCACACATTTCCTGTTTATGTGGCGAGGTATTCAAATTCACCATATCGCAATTTCACACATTAGGCTACTATATATCAAAACAAGCTTCTCAATTTAGAATCACCTACAGTACATCTCAACATCATGTATACCAACTTTGACATGAATCGGATCAATTGTCTAGGAGTAGTATTTAAAAATGTATCGTGTCACAACGCACAAAATCCTAATTACCTCACTTTCTGTTCGGCGTGGCTAATGCAGAGTATATATGACAGTTGTTCGTCTTGGGGAGTTACACGCACATACCAAATTTGGTGTGCATAGCTAAAAGTAAATGCCAACCATGTGACTCAGGCCTAGTCCACACGTACCAAACCAATCTTTTTTTCCTCCGTCTTCCCTGGAACCGTATCAAGAATATTTGCGTCCAAACGGATCCATCTCAACACTACTCAACACGTTACTTCATACCCCAGGCCTATAGGTGGCACTGTGTCTTTACAGAAATTCACCAAAACTTGCAAAACTTGCGCTTTAAAAACAGACAGAATAGGCTACGGAGAAATGGCTAGTGCAAGGAAATCAGAATTGTTTGTGTGGACTGATGGTGAACTGTCAACTGTAGTCAACTGTAAAACTAATAAACTTTATTTTACGGTTTGTGAAGGGTGCAGTCCAGTCCTTTATTTGGCTAACGCAGGTAGGCCTACTAAGCACCTTTACTTTCTTTGGTTGTAGGATAGTCCGTGATTCACATTATTTTTGGCTATCACCGCAATTAGGCTACTAAACGCAAGGCTTACCCAAGTTCTAGGCTATTCTGTCGCCACATTTATAATATTGCTATAAAACCTTTGTTAGTAACAGTCAATACTTTTGCCTGCATCAAATCGTGCATTCGCATTCAGTGTGCTACCATCGGCTTAACGTGAGTTCTAAGCGTCTTTGTATGCTTATATCTGATTTCACTCGACTGTGAATGCATGTATATATGTTGTAAGACATGTAAAATAAATGAATGACACTGGCACTATGCACAAATTAATGTAGCCTAAACTTACACCGCACTTTCCTAATAACTTAAGTTCTCTCGCGTCACTGACAGTAGCTAGAATGCATAAAAAAAACACCGGGAAAAACAGTGTTCAGTCCACCAAGTCATAAGCTATCGGCGCTGCGCAGCATCAGTTGTGATATTTATCTTAACGGAGTGTAATCGTAGGTAATGTCATGTATGAAAACTAGTATTGTTAGGCAATACTATAAGTGCAAGTCCAGGGCAGCTGAGGTGTGGCGATGACATCATCGATACGCAAGCAGGATGTGCGGTTTCGCTGTCTAAACGAACTCAAAAGGGGTACGGTTTCAGATTTCTCCACTCTGGGACCAGGTTTCAGAAAAGTGCGGTTTCGGGCAGTGCGTTTACAGGATTCGTTTGGACGCTCGGCCAAGACGAAGCAAACCCTCTGCGTTTAACCTAAAAAGCGTCTCCGTGTGGACAGGCCCTAAGCCTTTGTCCGTGACCGCTTTAACGGACACCTGTTGTTTGCATGGAAGTCCTGCCCCTTATTCATTTCAATGGCCCATGCTAGGCTAGCTACTTCAGCCAAAAAAGTTTGAAATTGACCGCAGCCATCTTTATGAAAATGGCGTTTCATGGGTGTTCGTTTCCGGCACCAGCTAGAATTAGCCTATTAGATTCCACGTTACAGAGAGAGACGTCACGGTATGTCGTTGATGAAGATTGGACATCCCCTTAGAGGAAAAGAATTTGTTCGGGAATGCGCTTCACTTCACCCCGTTATAAGCGCAAATTTATTTCATATTGGTTGGGATAACATTTTGGGAATGGTGGTAGAAGTTTGCCCTGTCTCTGAAGTCCTAGGTTATTTATTATGATGTTCATATGTGATCATAAACAATGTGAATCAATATTGAGTCCCTTTAGGCTACACAAATAATGATTCCTAAATGCTATATTTGGACAGGTTGTAGGCCTATTATGCAATAGGCTATCCAACGAAAATGACTATAAAGTAGACATGGGATGTAAGAAACTTGTGGATAGCTGGGATTTTTGCTGCACCCAATGTGAATTTGCAGCTTGTTAAACCTAGGCTACATTTGCAGGCAGACGAAATGAAGCCAACGCAAGTTAAACTTACCGATAGAAGCGCACATCCCTCGGGTATTGTGGTTCGAGCAGGCATTTCAAGAGTCTGCAACTGTTTTGATATTTAGCTTTTGCCTCGACTGGAAGCCTGGCCATTTAAATCAAATGCATAGCCTAATTATGTCAATGTTGCAAGAAAGCAAACTAAATAAGTCATTGACATTTGCCAATAGAATCCTATGGCATTCTAGACTAAATAACCTTATTTCCTGAGGGTTTTCTGAAAACATACTAAAAATTGTCAACGTCTACCAAAATTTAATATCTAAGCCTCTGTAGCACCTAGAAACATAAAATAAAAAGCATGCTGCGCTACGCAGCATCCAGCGGGAGGGTCAATGTTGCGCTACGCAGCATCCAGCGGGAGGGTCAATGTTGAGTCATGCAGCATCCAGCGCGAATGGGTTAAATCACTTGGGTAGACAGGTTACATGATCCAGACGTTGTTATGGACTACAGGTATACAGTCTAAGATTTTAAATAGTTTTCATACACAACGCAATGGATATAGGTCATTGCAAAATGTACCCCTGGTTGTTTGTGCCAAATTTCATGACTTTTCACCCATGGGAACCACCTCAAAAAAGGCAAAGTGTGGCAGGATATTACCAACTACAATAATAGTAATAACAACAATAATAATAATAGGAAACAGAAACAATAGGGCTTTTGCACCATCCGGTGCTCGGGCCCTAATGACTGCATTTGCTCAAAAGTATGGCATAAGATGCTTGTGAAAGAAGAATATATTCAGCTTTCAAGTGACTGCTAATTGCCAAGTAAAATCATTCCACATCAAAGTCCATATAGACTGCAATTGAACTACAAAGTCTCAACAAAGTCCACAACAGTGGGGTGTACTACGAATCTCGATTAGTGGGTTAGCGAGGTATGTTGCGCTCAAAGCCAGGCTATGCTGTGACACGAAAGTGGATCTGTTTTAGTGTCGCTATATCACCATGGTATCTTATGCTGTCAACCAAACCTGGTCGGGAGGAGGTTATGTGCTAAGTTATAGCTCAAATTGTGTAATCTAACACACACTGACCAATCAATTGTCTTAAAAACGAAGTTCTCTCACGTGTAGGATTCTTTCATATATCTGACAGGTGGAGCTCCGCCTCTACTAACATTTTGGATCTCGAATGCGCTTTAATAGTGCTGTGCGTGCAAATATCCCACTATGGACGTGCATACCATACAACAACTGATGACAATTGATTTATTTGATGTTATAGGTTAGACACAAAAAATGACCGCAGTGTAGATTAAGCTATCGCTCCTGAATGCGGAAGTAATTGTTTTTAAATAGAGGCGGTCTTGTGCGTCTCCACGTTACACGATTGGCCATAGTCATCCTAACACCGGGAACGCGCACAGATCTGAGCTGAAAGCCTAGTTTGACAAATATATCACATAACTGCAGTCGTAGTATCACTTAACGTATACCCCTGAGTCAAGGCTTTGTCAAGCCTCGATATGTCTACATAGCCTAGATATGTCTAACGTGCTTCGTAGTATACCCCACTGGGAAATTCTAGGCTTGTTTGGGATCAACTGCGGCTGACTGTGCCTGATGTGATGTGACGTTGTTGTGACGTTGATGAGATCTGCTAATGGCAGCTGGGAGGAGCTAGAAGAGACGGCAGACTGCCCCGGACACACCAGCTGCAGTCTACATCTGACGTGACTCAGGAGATATCGCAGAATTTACAGCATTGAATACATTTCAAATTTCCTTCCAATTCATTAACCCTTAGAACCCTAGACTGTTTTAAGGGCATTTTCACTACCTAGAAGCATTTATCCTGGTCATTCTAAGTGTCATACACACATGCTGTATATTGTGTTTTTCAGCAGAGTCTAGGCTACCCAGATCTGCCACAATTTCGTGTATTAATACTTGCATTGATTTAATTTTGATTTTTAAATAATAAAAATCAAAAAGCATATTGTAAATATTCTTATATTTTGACATGTATCTCACCACTGCAAGCTGACAGTCGACTAGCATTGGTGGTGTAGGGCAGACTGTCCTGAATCTGGCAATATCATTGCCATGGTGGAGGGATTCTCTGGGGCTGAGCAAATGTGAAAAATAATGCCATTTTTTATTTAGCCCTATGATCCCTACTCAACAAATAAGAACAGTAGCCTACATGCAATTACACTTATACCTGAAGGTACTATTTAAACTCATTTATTGAGATAAAAGTGCTTAGCTTCAACTGTTTCTTTCCTTACAGCAGGTGTAACAAAAAGAATGCTATTGTTAGACCTAAGATTGTACCTATTGTTTTCTACTGAAGATAAAACTGATAAATAAGAGGGCCAACAATCCTATCACTGCCTTATAAATAAAGACAAGCCAGTGATGCTGTCTACGAACTGAGAGAGGAGGCCAACCTGATAAACTGTATAAGCTGCAGTGATGTGTGGAGTACTCAGCCTTAGTGACAAAGCGCAAGACAGAATGATAGACAGAGTCCAGTGAACGTAATACAGACTTTGCTGCATGCATATATAGAATGTCTCCATAGTCCACAACAGACAAAAAGTTCCTTCCTTACTTTTAGATTAAAACAAGCCTTATTTCTGTAATAAAAACTTAACTCAGCTTCTTTACCAAAACTTCTACATTGGGTTTAAATGAGAGCTTTTCATCTAATAAAAAACCCAGATATTTATAACATGCCACTTTTTCAATTTCTTGGCCATGTAGAGTGACAATTTGAGGCAGATCCTGTACATTGCTAGAGTGAGTAAACAACATATATTTTGTCTTTTTAGAATTTAGCACCAGTTTTAATTTGAGTAGATTCTTTTGTAATATTATGAAAGCATCCTGCATTTTCTTTAATGCTTCATAATGAGATCTGGCAGTACAGTATATGATGGTATCATCTGCGTAGAGGTGTACAGCTGCATCTACATTTGTACAAATTTCATTTATGTAAACTGTAAACAACAGAGGCCATAGTATGGAGCCTTGAGGAACTCCAACTATTAGTTCTGCCTCTCCTGACATAATGCCTTTACATGTGACACACTGGTATCTGTTAGATAGATTGTTTTTAAACCATTCAATAACATTAACAGACATCCCACATTTAGACAGACATTGGGCAGCCGTGGCCTACTGGTTAGCGCTTCGGACTTGTAACCGGAGGGTTGCCGGTTCGAACCCCGACCAATAGGCGCGACTGAAGTGCCCTTGAGCAAGGCACCTAACCTCTCACTGCTCCCGAGCGCCGCTGTTGTTGCAGGCAGCTCACTGCGCCGGGATTAGTGTGTGCTTCACCTCACTGTGTGTTCACTGTGTGCTGAGTGTTTCACGGATTGGGATAAATGCAGAGACCAAATTTCCCTCAAGGGATCAAAAGAGTATATATACTTATACATACATTGTAACAAAATAGTGTGATCAACTGTATCAAATGCTTTTGAGAGATCAACGAATAATGCTGCACATGACTCTTTATTGTCAATTGCACTGACAATATCATCAACTACCTTTGTGGTTGCTGTGATGGTACTATACCTTTTCCTAAAACCTGATTGAAAAGGAGTAAGAATATTATTCACTGTTCAGTCCTTTAACTGATCACTAACTAATGACTCAAAATGTTTTTAACTAATACTGAAAGTTTTGATATACATTCAGTGTCAACAAATGATCCCTTGTTTTGAGTTATATATGATTAAAGCGGTGTTGTGCATGTGTGCCAACCTGCCCCATGCACAGGGTTGGTTGGCACATGTAGTCGGGGTTGGTTGGAACACCTATGATATAGTCCTTGGCAGTACTCCTTTTACTTTTGTTTGAAGTGCTCATCTATCTCACTGCCTGTAAGGCTTTGCTGATTTGCTGATGTGTTTTTCTTCAGTAGGGCCCACCGTCAAGAACAATTTGGTCCCTACCAATGTTTTTTTACTTCAAATGTTTAAAAATGTCTGAAATGCTTCCAAATGTAAAACTATGTTCAGTAATTGCAATAACAATGTTAAAATAAAGATTGATGATGTTTTTATGTGTAAAATACACAGTTTATAGATTTGTCACAAAATAGCAATAGGGAATGTATGTGCCAACCAACCCCAAAATCAGTGTGCCAACCTGCCCCGCCCACATTAGGTCAAACTTTTTTGCACAAATGCTGTTAGCCTGCATGCTAATATCAGTCACCTCAGGTTTTCAAATTTCATTTTAAATTATAGATGAGTCCCCTAGCAATGAATTATAATGAATATTTTTTTTAATATCCCTAACCCTTCTAGGATGTATTTAGTGGGAGGTGCATATTCTAAGTTTTGACACTACAAAATTAAAAAGTTGTTCTCACCTAAAGGGTTAATAACCTGGAGACCAGTTACATACGTGAGTTTACTCTACTCAATAAGGCCGTCAGTTTAGTGTTGGAATTTTGTTGCAGCTCCCTCTAGTAGCCTGGATATTAACAGTGTGCCAACCTGCCCCTGTTCCAACCAGCCCCGGTCTTCCCTACTTTCACTTTTAAAAATCACATGCGCACGGGATCTGCCTGCATTCTTTCAGAACGAAGTGGCTGCTTACATTGATTAAAAAACACCTAAAGATGAGTCTTTTGACATTTTGTCATGTTGGAGAGAGCATTCTTGTTTGTTTCCCAATATTGCTTAAAGATTGTGAGATCTATTGCTATCCCTGCAAGCGAGCGAGATTTTTCCTATGCGTGGGAAAAGGTCACATAGGCCACATTTTTTCCCATTCAATCTTGCACTCAAATAAACGGGATAGTGTGTCACACGTCTTAAGTTTAATGCATAATCCGGTGTAGGCTATGACCGAACCATTCCTTAATTTAATGTAGGCTAGCCTACCAACTGCTGTTAATGTAAGTTTAGTGATGTGTGTGCAAGGCGGTGTTTGAATCCTAAATTAGGCGTTTGTGTGGCGATAGCCTTGTAGCCGCATCTGCTTGAAGAGTGGTAAAATGTAGGCTATCACTTGGAGTGTTGTATTCATCATGTAGGATAGGCCTGTCAACTTCGGCTGAAGTTGGATGTGCAGTGTTAATGTGTAGCCTAATTAGTTCCTTAAACGTGTTTGATTTTTACTCGGGTAGACTGATTTTAACTTGGGTGCGGGTCGAGGGTCAGTTTTATTTAATGCGGGTCGCGTACGGAATTTAACTAGCTCTGGTGTCGGAAAGCGGGTTGGACGCGGTTTTAAACATGACTGGTACGGTTGGGTGCGGATTTAAAAAATTGGAACTGTGCAGGACTCTGGTTTAGGCTACCCAGATCTGCCACCATTTCATATCCCTGCTGAAAAAACCAGCCTGACCAGCTAAAGGTGGTTTGCTGGTTGACCAGCTTGTAAAGCAAAACTCTTGCGAAAACATACCTTCAGCTGGTTTTCCCAGCTTATGATGGTAATTCAGCTGGTTTTGCTTGTCGTACCACCTCAAGCTGGTCATTTTAGCTGGTGCTGCTGGTCTATAGTGCTGGTTTAACTGGCCATGCCAGCTAATGTTTGTCAAACCAGCATGACCAGCTTGACAGGCTGGTCACCAGCATGACCACCTTGCGCCAGCTGTATCCCACAAGACAGGCTGGTCACACCAGCATGACCAGCTTCCTCAGATGGTCATGCCAGCATATCCAGCTGGTGGCCCAACCAGCTACACCAGCAAAGACCAGCAAGAGCTGGAAGAAAACCAGCAAAGACCAGCTAAAACCAGCTACCAGCATAAACTGGTTTCTAGCTGTTTTTTTTTTTTCATATATTTTTTTAATTTTCATACTTGATCGTACAGACAAGTGCGTAGTGTCGTTGGAAAGCCCCACTTCTGATAAACAGTTCCGGAGCGATGTAACAGAGAAGAAAGGGTGTGTTTTTTGACACACTTTGTGTTAATCGGGTTAAAATGAACATGATTAGAAAAAATGACTTTGGTTTAATAAACTATTTTTGGCATAGCCTACATTTAACAGGTCAGCATTGTAGCACATATTATTTAGGGCTGTATTTTGCACACTGGCGCATGGCGTAAAACTCCCCCCCCACCCCCCTTATTTTGCACGTTTATTTTTTAAACAATGCGCCCAGGGGTGTGGCAATTAACAAGTTAGGGAGTGGCTTAGCGCATTGTCTAAAAATCGCTATTGTACACCTGGTCAGAAGTCTATGGCGAGTTGTTTATATGTTATTTTAAGAGCGCATTGTCAAAAGTCATTGGCGGGTGCACAACGCACCATCCTTCTATCATCCATGAACGCACACCAGCGCACATCCATGCAAAACATTACAAATTGCATGATTACAATGGGAAACATAATTAGAATAAAGATATTACATACTGTACATCTCATGATGAGTAGTTATTCACCATAATTTGCAAATTGGTAATGACAGTTAAAAGTGATAGGGAGAGGCGAGAGACACGTACAGTATGGAGCACAGCTGAAGACGCACTGTCACGAGATCCTCTGCAGGATAAATGTTTTTTATTCAGTCATTTGAGCAATATTAGGGTAAGTGTTGTTTTCCAGCCTATGTTTTCGATGGTAACTTATTGTCAGTCAATAGTGAAAGTAACTGCATATAACTGTCTTGTCGTTGACTAACACCATGGCGAAGTTAGTTTCACTTTGCCAATGAGTTCAAATAATAGAGTGCAAATGTGTGAAGGCTATGCTAGGTTTTAGTAAAGCATGGTTTAGTGGAATGACTATTCCATACGGTCTCGCAAGCAGCCTCCTTGCGCCAAATGCGCCGTTGACTGTCAAAATACTGATGCATTCTTTGACATTGCGCTTTGCGCCATTAAAGGGAATGGCAGATGTCATTCTCATTGGTTTAAATGACGTTACGCCCCAAACACACCCATGACTGATTCAGAAACCTAGGAACACCTTGTTGCGCCATGCGGTCGATGTTTGATAACGAAAACACTCCCAATGTGGACTGGACATCCTACTAAATTTGAATAAGCTTTTGACGAGTGACGATGCGCTTTTGACTGTCATGATAGGGCCCTAAGTGTTTCCTGTGCATGTGTGTCATCAGTCTACCCAACAGCAAGTTTTTAGTGTCACTGTTGTAGAAATCACATATACATATCCCTTCAATATTTGAACATTTTAGCATGTTACAACATAAGGAAGCAGCATGGGAAACATGGGAGAATCCTGTCAATCAGTGGGATAAATTGACATCATGAAGGCTGGTTCTAGCTCATAAAGTTCATGGTGAGCAACTGCACAAACTGTGTTATTGTGTTAGGGTCCTGTGACATGGTGAAATCATAATGACTTCCTGTCCCACCAGACCAAGTCGGACAGAATTTCTAACCAGTGTAAGTATAAGTATATATATACTCTTCATCCCGTGAGGGAAATTTGGTCTCTGCATTTATCCCAATCCGTGAATTAGTGAAAAACACTCAGCACACAGTGAACACACAGTGAGGTGAAACACACACTAATCCCGACGCAGTGAGCTGCCTGCTACAGCGGCGCTCGGGAGCAGTGAGGGGTTAGGTGCTTTGCTCGAGGGCACTTCAGCCATTCCTACTGGTCAGGGTTCGAACCGGCAACCCTCCGGTTACATAGGGCCGCACTGGGGGGCGAACATGTCGCAGAGGGGACGCCAGAGCGTGGATATCTCACTCGCAAAATGAAACAATATTTCTGTCGGGTGCCTACCATGGACCTCACAGTTGCAAAATGCAAGGGGACATGAATCAGTTTATATTTGCACGAACAACAACGGCCAACAGCTCTTCAACTTGGCCCTTTAAAATCTAAGCAAGGTTCCCACATATAACAAATAATCCTGTTTAGAATAAATATGATCATTAATTGTGGCGCTAGGGCCACCCAAAAAGTTAAAAATCACACATGCCGTCAACATTTTTTAGGACTTTGGTGACCCACCTCTCACCCAAACAGTAAGGAATATTGATTCTGCCTCCAGAATTGTGTAGTACAGGCTACAATGAACTACCACACCAGTTTCCAGCCTTCTACCACTATTAGAACAGACGTTATGGGCTTCCAAAAATGGCAAAAGATGAAATGTGAAATTCCAATGTGTCAATTAGGGCCGTGGCACCCGAAATTCAAATGGACGCCACACGCAAACCGTTTGAGATATTGACCTGAAACGTTAGATTCCTTTGTTTGGTAACATAAGGCATATATTCACCACTTTTCAGCAAAATCTGAGAGGTGTCATGTACATGGGTGGCTAAGTTGGCGTGGAATGACCCATAAGGCTATTACATTTGCATCTAGGCTGCAGATACCGGTAGTTTCGATTGTAGATTGAAAGGCGAGAAATAGCCTCAGAAACATGGAGACACGTCGGGCTATCCTCACTTGAAAGAGAGAACAGGCCCACCGTCGGGTAATGTTTAAATAACAATCTTAATTTATTTACAAATATTTACAAAAGTCAGTAAGTGAGAGGCAACAAAAGATAAAATAAAGTGTCATGCACGTGAGCAAAGTGTATGTGTAGTGCATAAAGAAAAGGCAATCGGGAATCGCTGCAGCCAGCCCTCCACAGCGTCAGGCCAGAGCAGAACCGAGAGTGCAAGTGAGGCCACAGGACACCTGCGTTATTCCGACGGCAATTAACATGGAACCACGCTCCTCTTTAGCCACCGCAACTCTCCAGCTCCTCCTGCAGGTCAAACTGCAATATGATACAAAGAGCAACATGCCTAGTGCTCAAGAGCACCATACAGGCAGAGGAAAAAAGGGGCATAACGCTTCACGGCACGACAAAGACGGGGCGTCACACAAAGCAGCCAGCAGTAACAAAGGAAGCTTATCAAAACACAAACTTAAGCTTAACGAAATAATAAGCTGAGAATAGCAGATACACCAAATTCATGAGACTACACACCCATATTAAAGGATAGAAAGATAGAGGGAATGAGAGGAAGAGAGAGGAAGATAGAAGTGTAGTATAGTTCTTAGACTACAACTATGCACAGATACATTAAATTGTAATGAAACCATGATCAGATTAACTGTTCTTAATTCAAGACCAAACATGAATAGAAGCTGACAAATTACGTAGAAGCCGTAGGAGCCGCCGGCTGTTCGCAATTTGACTGATTGTTGAACTCTCAGCAGAGTGCTGATTTGCACGTCTTTTTTAGATGGTGAACGTAAACTACGGAAATCCCTCTAATTGGATGGGCAAGACTGACAAGTAGATTGTCTTAAGCCCGTCCAGGCCCGCCCGTGGCTATAGACCTCTCCAGAATAAGTCCCGCCTCCTAACTTCCGTGGATTTTTTGATTTTCGATGCCGTTTAAGTAGTATAGTCTATAGTATACTACTTAAACGGCACCGACAATAAAAAAATCCAGTGGAAACTAGATGGCAGAAGTGTGTAGGCCAATCTGCCCACCAGCTTTTTCTACTTCGCTACCTACAGATGTTTTACCGGTATGATATTTCGAAACGCCATGTTATTTCCCATAGACAATCGACGCCTGGAAGTTGGATGGATACGGAAGTTACGGAGGCGGGACTTATTCTGGAGAGGTCTATGTGTATGCACTAAATTAAGAAATATTTTCTAATCGGGAAAATGTTTAGTTTATTTTTCTTTCGGTCCACGGTTCCATAATAGGCTACCATTCAATTGTGCTGCAAATTATCCGCGGACTAGCAATCTCCTCGTCGAGGAGGCCCTAAGCCTGCAAATCATAGACAGAGAAAGCATGCTTTGGGAATAGAACACAGTTGCCTGTATAGCCATGGGTCTGTATACAAGGAAAATGACAAGTGTCTTAGTGCACTTCGGGGGTGGGGATGCGGTTGCACCCACCCCAGCCCCACTTCCAACGTCACTGCCCAAAACCGTTAGCCTGGCGAGCCAGACCCACATTAAAATGTAGGGTCTGGGCACTCACCGTTCGCAGTGCTCAGTCCGAGGGGCGGGATAATCAGTTGTCTTTCAAATTCCCTCTGCACGCAATAGGACGCAATAGGATATTTGTTTTCAAGTAGCAGGGAATTCAAGCCAAACCGTTGCAACTCTGCCATCAATCATTATGTTAAGCCCACCAAACGACTCTATACACGATTTCAATGCCCTGATTAAGTTTCGATTTCTGGAGCTCACAAGCCAACGGAGAGTTGCTAGACTAGCCCTTTTGCTGCCGCTAGGGGCGCGTCTAGATTTCAAGGCTACAAAACCGTTTTTTCCATTTGCATTCGCTCTAGCCAAGTGGCCATAGGAACGCGTTGTCACTCTGTGGGTTAGGCACCACCTCGCCTAGTCAAATGCGTCAATAGGCACCCACTTGCCTCGTGAAATGCGATTCAATTAACTAACTAGCCTATATTTTGAAATTATTAGAATAACCCTTACTATACTGTCGCTTCAAGCATCCTGACGCTGCTCACGTTTGTTTTTTTTAAAACATTTTCAGACTTTATGATTTGACAGTCCGTAGGCATGTAAGTGAGTGGAGGAATGGAACTGAAATGACGGAGAAGTTTAACTAGCTTTAACATTAGGCTACCGAGTTGTATTCGTGTCTCTCGTTTCTTACCTGCAGTAGTTTCTTCCTCCACTCGCTCAGCTAAGAAGGCTACTCTACTGCACAGAAATTTAGTGTTATCAAATAAAGAGACATGGACTGTCAAATCATAAAGTCTGAAAATGTCAACTTTTAATGTACAATCTGTAAAGTGCTTTGCATTCTCAGATTAATCTTACTATGTCTCAATTAAAATTAATCCAAAATGCCCCCCAAATAATGGTCTAAAGCACTCATATTTTCATTCTATATTGATCTACTTTTGCACACAGCTTCACAAGACCTGGTGCTAGGGCTCGGTTGTGTTTCTAAGTGATATCAAGTGACCTAGAGGGCTGAAATGTGGTCAGTTCAGAGATGCTTGTAATCTGGCAGAAAGAAAAAACTATATTCTAGCCTCTGTAACTCTGTGTCAGTACATCACACAGTTATTCTAACTGTTTCTTACGAAAACTACAGGTTCTCAGCTTTCTATAGAGGTCAAACATTTGATGGTAGGCCCCAAAAGAGGTGGGAACAATGCCCTTGTAAGTAGGCACAGTGCAATTTCAGGCAAAAACTTGAAATTTGTATTAATGAAAGCAAAACAAACATAAACAAAACAGCCAGATCCCTCTTCATAAAGTAACAGACACCTTCATAAACAATAACAAGTTTTATCTGCGTGTCATTTGGAGCAGCGTATCGGTAGGCTCGATTGCTTTGGCCTGCTGAAGGAAACTGGGATCCACTTGGTCTTCATGAACACTTTCTTTGCACAGCAGAAGTCATCTCTTGTGAATGTGTTCACACATTTTCATTGGGTTCACACATTTATCACACCATTTTGCAAAACAGAAAGACGTCATTCAAAAACCCCAAACTCTATTGGTTTTCCCATGCTAAACAAAAGGAAAACATCTTGGTGGTATAGATTCCTTGCATAAGTCTGAGTCTCTGATACAAGTGGATCCCAGAGTCTGAGTCTCTGTCTGAGTCTCTGACCAAGTGGATCCCAGTTTCCTTCAGCAGGTCAAAGCAATCGAGAAAAACTGTAAAGGTATATTCCGTAGTAAAAACAACCTGGTTACCAACACGCTATAAACCATTTTGTTGCTAATGCAAAACTCCTCCGATTAACGTAATTTTGCTCCCAAACGAGCAAAATTACGAGCGTTTGAACCGGTTGTTTTTACTCCCGAGTATTCCTTTAAGCGTTTCCTGTAGCCTATGTTTGTGTCATCGGTCTATTTTATTTTATTTATTTATTTACGTTTATTTGACAGGGACAATGCTCAATATATAATTGGGCCAGATTATAGCCACAAGGCTCATTTACATCTGTTGTTCCTGGACAGGAGTTGATATTAATCAAATTAAAAGACAAAATGTATGAGTGGGGACAATGACCCAACACACACATCACAGCGGTACAGAGTAATACAATTGAGTAATGAGATGGGAAATAAAAACATGAAATAACTATACTACAGCATAAAATATCAGAATAATAAACGTTTCCAGTACCCCTCATGCAGATATCACACATAAGTAGGTATCCCTTCAAATTTGGAAAATATTCTAGCAAAAGGAAACGCCACTCAAGAACATGTCATTTTTGTCATGGGAGATTCCAGCCAATGAGAGTGACATTTTGAAATCATGCGGGTGGGATGCTTGTTACACTAGTGACATGGGAGCTGAGCGTTGAACTTGGTTTAACTTCCAAAGCATAACATAAAGCTCATCAGTGTCAGTTAAATGTATCTTGGAGACATTTCAGGCATTCTGACCTATCACAACAGTAATATTCTTCATATGGGTGGTGCACAGAAATGTGTACATTACATCACATAGCAGCATACAGAATTTAGCTTGATTATGGTCTGAGCATTTCATTACACTTTCCCACAGCAGCTTCATTATTTCCAGTGTGATCACTGCCTTTTGGTAAAGAGAGGCTTTACAAAATATATTCAGGGGCTCCAATAATTAGTTTATAACAGCTTCTTTATTTCATTGAATTTAATTAGCTTTTGCTAAATAACACAAAACGATTATGTAGGCATGCTTACTTTTTTAGACAAATTCATGGAGAAAGGGATAAGGGGGTTCTGAAATTTGTCTTAGATATTGCTTTAGGAGAGCACATTGTAATAGCGTTGCTCAAGCATACCATTGTTTGTAGGTTCTGCCATCCTGTGAAACACAGTTTCCTCACTCATACAGACAATGCTCAGAGATTCATACACACAGATATTACTGACTCCATCAGAGACTCTCACAGCACTCATTTCCTCACTGTTGTGCATCTCACACTGTGGCTCCCATACACTGATGTGCTCGTATGGCTCTTCTGCATGGAGCAACATTTGGGGCATGTCAAAGCATCTCTCTGGGGGACACTGCAATGAAAAATGTACAACACTGAAAATATCTGCCTGCCACTGCCTACTTCATAGGTTATGTACAATCTTTAGGACCTCTGTGAAGTTGGTACCCCGTCTGATGAAAATATGAATAAAAGTATATTTATTCATTTGTGCATCATTTGTGCATGTTTGTGCAGGTAAAATAAAAATGTGTTTAACTCGTTTTAGAAAAATTAATCATTGACGTGGTTAATGACCTGAGGTCACTCAGCACCCTGTTAATACCCAGATAACTCCAATATATTTTATCATATATTTTACATAATTTCATCATATGGTGTGTCATCTCCACGGAGGTCTCAAAAAGTCCCATTTTACATTTTTAAGAAAGGTTGTTCATAGGCCTGTCAAAGTAATTATTTTTGTTGGGTGCTTTGTTATGTGCATGCAAGTTTTCAACCACTGGCTCATGGTCAAGAGAAAAAAAACTATGCAAGTTGTTCTTTTAACATTCATAAAAAGGGCATAGATATGTACAGTACCATCCAGAATTATTGGCACCTCTGCTAAAGTTGACTAAATATCAGTATAAAAAATAATCTGTTGGTGATGTATTGTAATCTCACAATGTACAGTGGGCATCGCTTTCAAATGGCCACTTCAGTCGCGCATTACGAGGCGTGAAGCTGCGTGAAGCTTTAGTCCCACTTTCAGCCACTGTGCGTCGCTCTGCCACTGTACATCGCTCTGCCTGCCGCTCGATTTACCTCGATTTAGGCTACTTGGGTATGGCTTAAGGCTTGACTACACGGTGGTAATGAAAATCGAAATCGAAATTTACTGTCTACATTATTGTCAGTGTTGGGGTAACGCAACTACGCAAATCAAAACAGTGGTGTGATAATTGAGCCAGTAGAGAAATAACTGTTCAGAATTAATCTGTAGCCTTGGGTAGGCTTCTGCGACGTTTTTAACAGGCTACGCTATAGAGGCTTAGACAACTATGACCCACATTTTGGTTTCGTAAATTAATTTGCCCTACTTCTTGACTGCAATGTAGTCAATTGACTGCTTGACATGTCATTTTTATTTTTCTGTACAATAAACAAGTACATCTGCTTTATGCCGCAGAATTACATTAATATTTGGAACTTACATAGTCCAATGCATCGTTACACTACGTTAGTGTTTCCCAAAACCATAGTAGCAACGAACGTTCGCAACCACTATCGTAAAGTTGTGTAGTTACAACTACACCTCTCGACCTGTGGTAGAATGCTAGTAGAAGCATAGTTCCAGGGATCTTCATGTCAAAGACGTCACTGACGCCAGTTATTTGTTTGCAAATTAATAATTATAAATATATTTAGGTTTCTAATTAATATTTACACTTCTAACCACCATACATCCATATTTTAAAATGCCCAAGGCAGAAAATACATAAATTAAAAGTCAATTTGCAGCCATGTGCACGTAAGTAAAAGTCACACACCTGCAGATAATAATAAGGTGGTGCGCACTTTTTGACGAGGCAGCTGAGAATATGTAGCCTTTGATTTTCATGGGGGGGTCCTTGTTAGTTAGCTTGCGCAAACCAAGCCAAGAAGGCTGATTCTGATTTTGATAATATGATCTGCACAAAAGATAAACTTAGGTAAACAACGATGTCAATATTGTTGTCAAAACCCAGATTCGAACTCTTGGACAGGGGACTGGTAACTGCTGTGCAACGGCGGCTGTCATCTGCCGGCCTTAACGCAATGCGCCACAGAAGTATGTGCAGGTGCTCATTCACGTGCTACTAAACGTCATTAACCACCTTAGTCCAGACTACTGAAGTTTGGAAACTATCATGGTCCAAACTTACAGTACTATGTAAGTACGACAGTTTTGGGAAACAGTCATAACTTACATGTTGGTTAGTTGAACGATGCATCCTGTTAGTAAAAAGCTAACCTCCGTAGTTGTACGGGAAACGCACCCCAGATCAGCTTGTAGGCCATTAGCAATCTGTTTATTTTATTTTATGAAGCCTACACAGTAGATCACATGCTTCGCCAAAAAAAACTCTATTGCAGATATCAATGTATCTTTGTTCATGGGTTTGGCCTCACAGCAGAGGCTTAGACAACTATGACACACTTTTTGGTTTCATAATTTGCCCTACTTATTGACTGCAATGTAGTCAATTGACTGCTTGACAGGTTATATTTATTTTTCTGTACAATAAACAAATACATCTGCTTTATGCCGCAGAAATACGCACTTGGCCAGCCTATAGAACGGGCACATTTTGGAGAGAATAGAGAATGTACGCACGCAAGAATCTGTAGGCTATTTGTGGCTGGTTACCAGCAAACAATGTTTAATGCATTAACTCAAGACATCAAACATTTTCTAAACAATACAAACAGAAAGGATGCAGCAGGCAGCAAATGTAGAAGAGTCATTTCCAGTGGAAGAACAAAATGCTGAATGAAGCCCAAAGATATGAAGGCATATCTGGCAAGTTGTTATTTTTTGAAGACGTAAATGGTTGGGCTATAGGCCTAGTTTGCAAGGAGACATAAAGCGTGAGCATGCCACACTATCCACAGCTGTGGTAGCGGGGGTAGGAGGATTACTGTTTGCGCAGGATTTATATAAAATTCTTCAACAGAAGGCCTGCCTCGAATGCAAGTAGCCCGTTTGTTTACAACTAACATTCCATTTAATTAAACTGCTTATAGGCTATGCCGAAATAGTTTCAACATTTTGAATATCAGTGTCGGGTGAATTAGGAAATGCCTTATAGCTGAAAGCTGCTTGGGATCCCCCCTGTCAAGCAATAACCATACAAAAAGTTAAAAACAGATGACATGATGCGCGTCACTGACATAATGCGCAAATAATATAGCCTAGATATTCCAATATATTCGAATACATGTGTTTATTTTAGAGGGGATATTCAAACGTCATTTTTGAGCAATTTTGACAGCCCTAGTCCACTGTAGGCTACGCCAATCGTCTATTAACACCTTCCACCTAACCCCGGTGAGTGGGGGTCGCAAAATGCGTGTGAAATAACACCATTGAGTAGCCTATGCGAAATAGCCTTAAAATCTTTCCGGTGTTGTGTGCCTTCTGGTTTCTCCACCTACTGGTTTCCTTGCGCGTGCATGCGCTGCAGCAGTTGTCAGATATTCACAAACAAGTTGTTTTAGGCGGTTTGAAGTCGCTTTTCATACGCCATGAGCGCTCGGCTACATTACAGCCACTCGGACAAAAGACATGTCAAAAAATATATGTTTTGAAAACTAGCATTAAACTGGATTCGATCCCACAAAAGCAACACACGCGTGACTCTCTCCATCCTGATTCCCTACTCTTTGAGCCAACTAATATGTTACGCGAATCAATTAACTATTGTAGGCTACCATTAATTAATAACGTAGGCAACACCCAGGTAACATGTTGGCTATCTGAAACAAGGGGTTGCCTCTCATCTACAACAACTGGTTACCTTGGGCTGCTACAGTCGTCAGTCACTGTGCACAGTAGGCCTATGCTACTCTTTGTGGTTGATCAACTAAAAATAAAAGATGTATTTGGTGATGACGTTATTGTAGGCCTAGTAGACCTAAATTCTGAGAAATTAAATGGTACGAGAAACGATCTACATAGCGCACCAGACCGCGATGTCTTCAAGGGTTGAATGAAGGGAGTTTGCTAAAATTTGTGTATTTTTCAAGTCAATAAACATTCTTAATTTTCGAATGTCTTTGTCAGGGAACATCTAAAAACCATAGGCCTGGTAGTCGCTCAGACAAGGAGTTACAAGATAAAGGCAATACCATTTGTGTCACCTAATGCAGTTCAGTGAATTAAGAAGCCAACAATCATAAAGCACCTGTGCCCGCGCTCTCTCTCCCCTGCGCATGAAGCTGTCTGCGTGTTTAGGGTAGATTTGCGTGAGTTCTTTCTATCTGCTACTTTTGTGAGTTGCGACCACCTAGGCTATGTTATAGACGTTCTATGAGGTACCAGTGTTTAGCTGTGTCACCAAACAATAAGCTTTGTCAGACTACTTTTAAAATGATATTCAGGGTTATATACATTTTAAACATTCAGGGCTGAAGACCCGACAAAGCCTTGCGTTAATTCTTCAGGTGGGAAGTATCAGGAATTTTCATACGAGAGACGCTCTCATTGGTGGTTAGAATATGGAGTAGGGAATTGACAGCAACATATCCAATCACATTATAAGAGATGCTAAATTTAACATAAACTGCGATGTTTGATTTTAAATTAATGTAAATTTAGCCGGGACTGTAAGCTGGCACACGTGGGTGCTCGATGTTTTCAGTGGGTGCCCAAGAGACGGAACACCCACGGTATCGGCGCCTATGACAAGCGTATCTCGCGGTTGCATCCATTACAAACAAACATGCAATGTGAACGTCTGGGATTGGGGAGAGCACTAAATGCTCTTCTGAATAAGCACGAAGTCAAGCCTTTAAATGAAAAACACTTTAACACTCTTTAATAATCAAAAAAATAAACGCTAATGAAGTAAACTTGTGACCATCAAAAATCGTTTATCACCTGTAACTCCATGATAACAGGACGTAACAGGAAGGCATTTGGCTGAGCAACGGAGGTTAATATGCTCTATATTTTGTCCAAATGATGTCTGTCTTTCATCGTTGCACTCAGAGAAAACCAGAATGTTTAACTCATTTAGTGCCAAAAACGTAATATTCCATTTTTCCTTCCCATGCGTTGAGTGCCAACAACGTAATATTACGTTTTTAGCTTTTTTTTTTAAAATTACGAAACTAGACACTCTAACACACCTTATATGTGACTTTGGGAACTCTGTTATGAATGGAAATGAAATATATGACGATCGAAAACTCATGAAAACGCACAATCTGGACATTTTATCATAACTTGGTTGCCGCTTTGGGTCGAATCAGTGACGCATGCATGTCATCTCAAAACCAGGCCATTTTCGTGGGTCTATCACTAGGTGGCAGTCTCGCCAGGTCTCGCTGATCACTTCCCAGAAAGTTTACAGGCAACACTTAATGTTTCATGAAAGACGTTATATCCATTTCTAGAAAAAAACAGCGATTTTGATAAAAACTAACCACTGTTTAGCTTGGGATTTCTCAGGAACAGAGGCGTGTAGAAATACACGATTTGCACCCACTGAGAGCTTAAAGTCTCACCTTTTAAACGAGCCATTGTATGTGTTCATAGCTATAACACAGAATATGCTGTGGCTGTACAAAAATCATCAACAATGGTCTAGATTGCTGGCACTATAGGACAAAGCTTCCGAAAACAGCTTGGCATTCAATGAGTTAATTTGTCCTGCGTTTCTTCTACGGCTGCAAACGGGATTCACTCACCGTTAACCAAATATTTCTTTATTAGGGCAGGGCAGGCATATTTCTGGCTATTAAATTATTTATAAACCAGTCTGCTAAAGTCTGTAGTGAAGTCTGTGTAGGGTTTTCCAGCTCCATTTCTTTTTACGAGACACCCTGCTCACTTGAGACCTCTGCCGGTTGTTGCAGCGTCGTTGCAGCCTCACTGGAAAAATACAAATTAAAGTCGCATGATGCCGCGTGATCCTGCGCGCGGACCGCGAGGGAAGCTGGCCAAGTCGAAGCACTGCCCACTGTAAACAATGAGGAAAATCCAACTTTGAAGGGAAGCAAATTTCTTATGAGAAAAAGCAAAATCTCATAAAGAAATAAATACTTTTTAACAAAAACACATCACTTACAATTATTGGAACCCCTGCTTGTAATACAGGGGTGGGTTTTGAAAACTGGCCGGCGGGCCGCACAACAACCCCCCCCCCCCCCCCCCCCCGACACACACCTAAAAAAATACATTTATTATAGCCTATAATTTAGTATGAAAAGTATTTGTTTTAAAATATGAATTGCTTAAAAATGCTGCTAATTTTATGCTGTTTAACAAATGTATAAATTTACTTTCGCTTTAAGACAGTCGCTTTAATTCACGTTTATTTGATCTTCTGCCTGCTCCGCTATGGCTATCGCTGTACTGGGCCCTCTCACAGTTTTTAAATGGTCAGTAGTGGGAACTACTGTTGCCTTCAAAGTTTCTTATAAGAAGGAGATATCAATTATCAACAATGACAAGCGAGGTGGAACCTGCGGCTCTCTCTCCCTCTTGTGAGTGCAGACGCGTTCCCAATTAAATGGATCGCATATAATGTTCACGTTAGATCTGCTGCAAAGGAGATAACTAAGAGTTAACTTAGTTTAACATGATGTTATCTCTATTTAACATGATGTTTTGACACTGACATAATGTTCTCTAAGGAGAGTGAAAAGCAGTTTAAAGCTAACCAACGTCGTCTCTATCGCAGGAAAAAAATAGCGAGCAGCCTGATAACCAAATGAAATGCTCGGCAGGCCGGGCCGCAGTTTGCCCACCCCTGTTGTAATACCTTCTTAAGCCTCCCTTTGCCAATAAAACAGCTGGTAATATTCTCCTATGACACCCCATAATGTTGGAAAATACAAAGCAAGGGATTTAAGACCATTCGTCGTTACAACATTTCCCTAGATCGTCCACACTTGTGCATTCTTCGCTTTGACCCCCCACTGTTTTTCTATGGAGTTTAGATCAGAGGACTAAGATGGCAATGGTCGAAGCTTGATTTTGTGTTCAGTAAACCATATCAGTTTTGATCTGGACGTTTGTTTTGGTTCATTGACCTGATGAATGATCCAATCATGACACACTTTTAGTGTCTTGGCAAATTTCCTTTAAAAATGTTCAGGTTTTTCTTGGGGTTCATGATAACATGCACCTTAATTAGGTTCCCAAGGCCTTTGGGAATAAAAACAGCCCAGCAATATCACAGCAACATACAGCCCAACAATATCACACATTAAATAACTGGATAGGCTTTTACCTGGCATGCCCTCTAAATAATCTATAAAGATTTTTGGGGGACTTGGTGACTCCAAGATGATACCTTTTTCTGTAACAATCCAACAGTGGTTCTCATGACATTTTTTGCCCATCTTACAGTACATCCTCCATAATGTACGTAGGAGCAAAATAACCATGGGCCATTGTCCAAGCATGTTTGTCACATTTCCAGTTGATAACAACCTTTTCATCATTGTTTTAACTGTAAATATAGGCAATTTCAAAAAAGTACCTAGTTTTTATAGACATTCCCTGACTTACAAATGTCAACACACTTGATTAACTTAAATACGTTGAAATTATATAGGAAAATGTTTCTGTTATGTTTTGAATATAAGATTTTTCTAGGGGTGCCAATAACTGTGAGCAATGTGTTTTTGTTAAAAAACATTTCTCTGGGGGATCCAACATGGCGGGGAGTGAGTAGGTCACGTTAGAAGCAACTCTCACTACAAAACCCCCTAAATCCTGTTTTTAGTTGTTTCATAACCCCAAAACAAAATTGATTGACTATATTGCATTTAACACAAGTAAATAACATAAATGGCGACTCGAAAGACGACAACTAAAAAGAATCTTGACAAAAAGGAAGAAACTCCTGAAGAAGCTAAAATGTTGCTAGGCACAGAAGCTATGGTTAATGAGGAAAGTGAGGTGATGAAAGCCATTTCTGATTTGAAAGATGTTTTCGCTTCCAAATTTGACGGTGTGCTGTCCGCCATACAAGACATTAAGACTGAAATTCGTGACTTTGGCGGTAAGATTTCTGAAGCTGAACATCGAATTAGCAGTACAGAAGATAGCATCAGTGGCATGCAAAAAAACGGTGCAAACTATGAAGAACCAAGTCGAGCTGCTCAACTCCAGAATAGAGGATTTGGAGAATAGAAATAGACGATGCAACCTACGCCTGGTAAATCTCCCTGAAAAGACATGAGGGAGCAATGCTGTCAGATTTCTAGAAGAGTGGCTGCTTAACGTGTTTGGAACATCATTAACAAGTCCACTTATAACTGAACAAGCACATTGAATTGGCGGACTCCCTAGTAGGCCTGCAACCGAACAAAAATATCCCTGAGTGCTAATCATGAAGTTCCTCAACTTTCAAGATCGACAATGAGTAATAGGGGCTGCCAGAGAAATTAAAATGGTAAAATGCCAAGAACACCGAGTCATGTTCTTTCCAGATTTTCTGTGGAGGTGCACAAGCAAAGAAAGTAGTTTGATGGGGTGAAGAAGCATCTACAATCACTGAACATCGAATAGAGATTTGGATACCCAGCCAAATTGATCGTCTCCCGCAATGGACAAAATACCATCTGCAACTAACCAGAGGAAGTGGAGAAACTTATTGAAGCCGGCGATACAGGGGAGCAAGGAGACATTGTGAACTGTGTGATGGTCTTGTTTTTGCGTTGGCTGGTTAGCCCACTTTCTTGTTTAACCCAGGCATACCTGATAACAAAATTAGCCTACTGGTTGAACTGTACTATGTAGACTGCTTATTCTTGGGTGAGATTACATACTTTTTTTGGTTGTTTAATTTATGTTAAGGCTATGCTGACCGGGTTAGATCGTTCAATACTCTGGGTAAATGCTATATGATATAAATAGGGGTTGAACTAAAGAATGGGGCTGCTTCTTTTTTTCTCCAACTTTTCATTGTTGCGCTCGGTTGTTAGAATTCGTCCTCCGTAATTCGTTGAGAAGCAAAGTGTTGGACTTTGTGCTAGGCTGAGTTGCAGCTCCGCCGCACCTGTTGCAGTAATCGCACCTGCTGCTCCGACTGCGAGTGACTGCTGAACGACAATCAGCCGACCTTTTTCTCCATTTGTGGATTTACTATTTTCATTGAATTTTCTTTTTCTCCATTTGTGGTTTTACTCTACTACTTGTGCACGTATGCTATGATTGGTCAAATCTAGCAAGTAGGAAAGTTTAAGTGGATGACGTGAAAGTTAAAGTAAGACATTCGCATACGTATAGAATGAGCCTACCTGTATGAGTTGTTGTGGTAGTGCTGCATTTGGGTAAAGGAAGTTTTGGCCTTTGTAGACACACCAGCCCAGTATCAGCACAGAAAGTACAGCTAGAGATGTTAAGCACCCTACCAGGGCTGTGTATGAATGAACTCCACATCGACAGAAAAATATAATCAGTACAAAAGCAGTTGCAAGACAATGAATTTGACAAAGAGTAAGAAGATAATCAATGAAATTGTCTAGGAGTAAAAGAGGAAATCTTACTATACTTAGGTTCGCCATGTGGAGAATTTAGAGCACACACTGGTTTACTGGGAGGACCTGCTGTTTCGAACTGTACTCCAGCATTATTGAAGGCTGCATACACAGTGTGTACTTTTACACACAGTCCTTCTGATGGCAGCCCAGACACAGGCAACCTGTGTACTTTTCTTTGCTGAACTGTTCTCTGCCATGTCTGCTAGAGAAGATAGAGAATAAGCAAGTGGATGAAACAATATCCATTTAATCAATTAGCTGTATATGCTCGTAATTCTGATTTTTCATTTGGGGCATTGGGATGTTGAGTGGTCATGGAATATATATATTTTGAATGTATACCACCAAAGAAATCCCATCCCTATCCCCTCTCCAGTCACTTTTTCCACAGCACCGGAATGCATACTAACATTATGAGTATTTATCTGCATTGAGTCCACAATGGCATTGGCATCACCTCTAAAGAAGCAACATTCACCACATTTCACCAGCTCCCATTGAAAGGCAATGTAGATTAACATTACCGATGGATTACTTGGGCTACAAAATGAAAAGGTTACACAAACATAATGGCAGGATAATACAAAAGTTAACTACACACATAAAGTTAAATAAAACTTCGCTGAAATGTTGAGGTCCGATGCTTTCGTTCTTATCCAGAGAATACTGTTATTTTGCTCCTGTGCGACGCTTTAACCCGCTCTGGTCGCATGCTCATTACGTAAATTACGTCACGTTAGCATTGATTTCGGAAAAAAGCCGAAAAGTCAGTTACGAGGTTATGACGCCAATCACACAATGTTGTATTACTCCGAAAATAGAAAAACTTAATATTATTATTATTATTAATAATAATAATAAAGGCTTAAAACGCTTCAGCTGTAACGTTATTTGATGTCAAAGTGGCACCAAATTGAATGAGGTTCAATGGAATGGCTAGGTGGAACTGCTACCTAGAATGACTAGGTGGGTCTACTATTTAGCCTCAGATCCGCCATAATGTCTACCGTCTCCGAACGTTCGCCTCCCCCCTTGGTTTGAACCGGCAAAACGCCAGTGCAGCGTGAGAAAGAAAAGTGGTATTCTCATCGAGCTTTCCTGAAGCTGTGCAGGATCGGGTACCAATTCAAAGACAGACAGCTGGTAAGATTACCATGTTAATCAGACTTGGTTGTGAGTTGGTACCCCTTTATCACCTACTTACAGTCCTGACCCTCTTTGCCTGAGTTCCATCTCCACACGATCATAACACACTTCATCAACAGATACACATATCATCGAACACTAGGCAGGGGAGGGTAGCTGGAACTATTATTGTTATTGTTATTATTATTATTGTTATTATTATTATTATTATTATTATTATTAGTAATATAAATAGCATCCCCTTCTTTCCCTCCCCCTTTTATTTACATTCTCTGATAAACTTTACTAATTTCACTCTTTCTCTCTGCCTCTCCCATCATTATTCTGACAGGGCCCCATTGGATGGCTTGGGAGACTCGGTCCTGGCGGGTTGCTGTGTGGTTTTGGCATTGGTTGGGTCCTGTGGGTTATCTATTGGCCCTGGGCCCCCGGTGTGCACCCTCCTCATACGCTCATGCACACGCCTTGTCCTGGAAGCACACAGCACGCTTTACTCTCTTTTAATCGCACTACATGTTAGGTGACATACATAAACAAAAACTACAAAACAGGCTAGGGTAAGAGTGGAGTGCAGGTAGATGCCTCATCAGGTGTCTATCTGCATGCCTCACTTATTTTAATGCACACATTGAGGAGGCATACATCTTACACAGGGTAAGTGTGGTGTGCATGGGGAAATCCTGACAGATATTCACCATGCATGCCCACTTCTTTTAATGCTACACTCTAGATAGACCCCTCAACCTAGCCATTCACATACTGTACATATTTAGGTCAAGAGTGGCGTGTTGGGTGAAGGTCTGGGGGCGAGGTGTGGTTTGTCGTGGTAGTGGGGGATGTGTGCATATGCTGGGGGCCTGGGGCGATGGGTGGCACGCAGGTCCTCCCCTCTGTCAGCCGTCGCAGTATAACTGCAGGGGCTGGGTGGAACTGTGGCCATTAATGGGTGCCCAGGTTGGCAATCAGTCAGGCAATCAACCAGGCAATCAGTTATTCCTATCATTATACTTATCATTAATAGAATAATTACAACTCCTCTCCTCTGAAACCCTCCCTCTCTATGTTCCAGCTTCTCTCCTCCTGGCCCAACAGCAAGCCAGCCTTATACATATGCGCACACACACACACACACACACATACATCCTCACATACTCACTACCCCTCACCCCCCATCCCCACCCCCATCCCAACACCACCTCATTCACACTCTTAGAGCTACCATCCGCACCCCCCCCCCCCCACCCCCCCATTCTTTTCATTCCGGTCATCAATTTCATCCCTGATAATCATATCTGCAATCATCCTGGACGCAAATCATCCTTAGCCTTTCTGTTATTAATGTTATGTTGTGTTATGTTTGTGGAAGCCAAGTCAATGTGATGTCTTGTTAAGTTACAGTATGTGTTTATGTAATGTACGTCTGTTTGTCGTATGTAGTATTCATGTGCATGTCGTAGTGTTGCATTTTCTGTAATGTCAATGATGTTTGCAAATAAAAAAAAAAAAAAGATGCTCTTAAAAAAAAAAAAAAAAAAAAAAAAAGACTTGGTTGTGAGTGTCATTTGTTGATTGTTGCACGCTAACAAGGCGTTGAGGTGCAAGCGGGAAGAAACACTTGTGTTTGTGAGCTGTAGTATCTGTTTGTTGCAAATATTCACGTGATAGTTTACGGAATGTATTACGCAAATATTGGTTGGTCAATTTTATTGCAGTTTGCTTAATGCAGTGATTTAATTCTGATATGCATTCTGATATGTGGGCTATTGTTGTACTGGATTGGTGGCTTGTAAAGACATGGTTTAAAAGCGTGCATATAACATCTGTCTAAAATGGAAACTAAAAATATTGAATTTCTAAAATTGTAAATTGTAGTTTAATGGGAGTGTATATGTATTGTAAATATTTATATGGGCAAAAAATGTGCTAAACTCACTGCTTGACTATTCAAATGTTTAGTGATTCATTGTGCATGCTCATTACTTTTAATACATTGTGCCTCCCATAGTTTAGAACTGAAACTTCAAACTGAAATATTCATGTAGAAATATGTTTATTTATATATATATATATATATATATATATATATATATATATATATATATATATATATATATATATATGTGTGTGTGTGTCTAGAGTCAAGTTTGATAATTAATCATTTTGAGTCCTGTGTGCCTGTTTTACAAAAAATGTGCAAATTGGTAAATGGTTGATGTTTCTGGTTTTAAGGTTGTTCACTTGTATCTGGGCTGCAAAAAGTGAAGACAAATAAAAAAGGATAAAGATGGAACAGAAGCCTGGTTATTGAGTGAAACCCAGTTTAATGTTCAGCATTGGTACCGCCCTATCAAGTGAAGCCAAGAAGAGTAAACACTTAAAACTTATCATAATACAGTGGCGTAGCCAAGGGTGTGCCTGGAACACCCAATCGTCTGTTTGGCACATCTAAAATATTTCGGACTTACATGCATATCATCATATTATCCATTCATAACATTTAACACGGCTATGAAATCCACATAGCCAGAACCTTAGCTTCACAAGCCAAATTGACAGACTAAGTCGCATTGCATGCAACACACATCCATGGTGAGAACAGACACTTTCAAATTTAATTAAAGCCCTTTGCCCTTTCTCCACCTCAACCCTCTCTGGTTTAACCAAATCAAGCATTCCTAAAACACTAAGCCTACACACTGTGACCAAAACATATGACTAATCAACCCTATTAACCGACTATTACGTGTTATCGTACTCACACACTCACACTCGCACAGAATTGTGGGAAACATGAAAACCCACCAATGAGCTTAGGCTCGGCATTGATGGAGTTCATTGTCAGTCTGTCACTTACAGACCTTTTTTGCTTGCTCCTTGGCACTTTTCGTGTATGTCAGAGTGGAAGAACATCTGAAAGCTATTCATCAATCCGGTGCAGGCGCTACCTCCATAATAATAATAATAATAATAATAATAATAATACTAAATGTAAAATAAAATGAATTAAATAAAATAATTTTATTTAAAGCGCCTTTCATGACACCCAAGGTCACTTCACAAACAAAAAGGTTGTTAAAATTATATTCCTCTCATAAAATGAAAAATGAAAAATAAAAAATAAAAGTAAAGGTAAAAGTCAGTCAGTCCATAAGCCATCTTGAAGAGATAGGTTTTTAAGTCTGTTTTTAAAATCAGTAATTGAGTAACAGTGTCTGATGTAGTCTGGCAGTGAATTCCACAGCTTGAAATAATGGTATTATTGATTTTGAAATAATGGTAAATGCAGATTTTCACCTCATTCTCCAGGTGCTGTCTCCAGTAGGTGATGTTGTAGGAGACATTGTTTACTAAGAAACAACTGAGGTCATACTCGGGCTCTGTAATATTCAGCTCCATAACTCCATATCTCAAAACCATAGACACAACTGGAGGATCTGTGACTGAGAAACCAAAGTACCAAAAGTCACTGACCAGCATGGCTCCAAAGTGATTCATCTAACAAAACAATACAGACTTCTTTCTACTCTTAGGATTTCTCAGTTATGAACTATAACTTTGCCTAGCTGATCTTCATTGAAATCCGTGGGCTCTTATTTGAAGCACACTATGAATAGGCTTCAGCGCCACAGAAACTGTGTAGGACTGGTGTTGAAACTGTTACGTTAAGATTCCCTGTCACTAATCCACTCTGCAGCCAGCATAACAACATTTGGCCCAACCCCACAGCAAATTCGGGTTGACTTAAAACTACTGTTGTCCTATGTATAATAGCTAGCAACATAGCAAGAGGCTAACAACCATAACATTTAACTAGAAAAGCATTTCCTGAAGGAAATACAGTGCATGAAAATGCAAAAAATATGATGTAAAATATCATACAGAGTAAAAACAAACTATATTAGTTGCTAGGTAGATGAGGTTTAATATAGTTGGAATGACTGAACAGTTAAATAGGTGGATAGTTTATATAGTTAAATGATTTACTTGGTATATAAGGTTTAATATAGTTGGAATGATTGAACGGTTAAATAAGTGGATAATTTAAATGGTTAAATTATTTAGGTAGATAATTGACGATAACTGACAGTTGGAATGGCTCTAATGTTTGCTAGCAGTTATGCTAACTATGTTATCAAAGATAATAATGTTAACCAAGTTACTTAACTTAGCTAATGTTTTCATTTTTAGTAGTTATGCTAACTAGCATGCTAACCATGTGACTTAGCTAACTTAGCTAATCATTTTTAACACTTTTGCTAGAAATGCTAACTAGCATGCTAACCATGTTACTTAGCTAACTTAGTTATCATTTTTAGCAGTTATGGTAACTATATTAACTAGCATGCTAACATGCTGGCATGCTAACTATGCTAACCATGTTACTTAGCTAACGTAGCTAATCAGTTTTAGCAGTTTTGCTAAAAATGTTAACTATGCTAACCATGTTACTTAGCTAACTTAGCTAATCATTTTTAGCAGTTTTGCTAAAAATGTTAACTAGCATGCTAACATGCTAGCATACTAACTATGCTAACCATGTTACTTAGTTAACTTAGCTAATCATTTTAGCAGTTTTGCTAAAAATGCTAACTAGCATGCTAACAATGCTAACCATGTTACTTAGTTAACTTAGCTAATCATTTTTAGTAGTTTTGCTAAAAATGCTAACAATGTTAGCAATGCTAACGTGCTAACCATGCTAACTAGCTACAGTGGGTAGGAGTCATAGTTGATGACAAGTAACAGTTACAATGGCTGAACAGTTAAAAAGTTCAGTAGTTTAAAGGGTTAAATTGTTTAACAGTAAAATATTGTAGTGAGGACTTTTATTTTGAAACAGTTTTTGGCAGAGGAAGCAGTTGAACAGGATGTGTAGTCTTAATAGGGCCAGTTTGTATGCTTACAGCCTGAGACTGGCAGTTGATCCAGGTGGCCGGAACACCTGCCACAGGATTCTAATTGCTTAACGGCTCTATTGTGATGTCATCAGCCCATGTTAAGTCTATTTGGATATTTTGAGTAGTTTTTAATTATAGTGCATGAAAATGCACTATATTGTTCGTCCAAGTCTTCTTATTACAGTGCATGAAAATGCACTGTACTGTTCTTCCAAGGCAACTTCTTATGATTATTATTCCGCTTACCACTTTTTCCGTACGCTATTTCTCTTGAACAGTTTAACTTAGAAACTTCATTCAAACTTTGTAACGTAGGTATTCAAACGGACGAAGCTGTTATGTCGTTTCAACTTTGAAACTTTTATACTTTTTAAACTATTAAAGAAAAACTTTTTAAAAATCCCCATAGACTTAACATTGCCGATTGTGACATCATAATACGGCCGTTAAGCAATTAGAATCCTGTGGCAGGTGTTCAGGCCACCTGGACCAACTGCCAGTCTCAGGCTTTAAGCATACAAACTGGCCTTATTAAGACTACACATCCTGTTCAACTGCTTCCTCTGCCAAAAACTTCAAAATAAAAGTCCTCACTACAACATTTCACTGTTAAACAATTTAACCCTTTAAACTACTGAACTTTTTAACTGTTCAGCCATTGTAACTGTTACTTGTCATCAACTATGACTCCTACCCACTGTAGCTAGTTAGCATGGTTAGCATAGTTAGCATTGCTAACATTGTTAGCATTTTTAGCAAAGCTGCTAAAAATGATTAGCTAAGTTAGCTAAGTAACATGGTTAGCATAGTTAGCATTGTTAGCATGCTAGTTAGCATAGTTATCATAACTACTAAAAATGATTAGCTAGGTTAGCTAAATCACATGGTTAGCATAGTTAGCATGTTCATTAGCATAGTTAGCATGTTAGCATGCTAGTTAGCATAACTACTAAAATGATTAGCTAGGTTAGCTAAGTCACATGGTTAGTATAGTTAACATGTTAGTTAGCATAACTACTAAAAATGATAAGCTAGGTTAGCTAAGTCACATGGTTAACATAGTTAACATGATAGCATTGCTAGCATAGCTAACATGTTTAGCAAAACTGCTAGAAAATTTTAGCTAAGTTAACTAAGTAGCATGGTTAGCATTGCTAGCACTGCTATAAAACATTAGCTAAGTAGCATGGTTAGCAAAGTTAAAAATCTTAGCATAACTGCTAGCAAACATTAGAGCCATTCCAACTTTCAGTTATCGTCAAATATCTACTTATACACAGCCATTAAACTATTTGAATATCAACATTCATTAAACTGCTAGAAAACATTAGCTAAGTTAGCTAAGTAGCATGGTTAGCATTGCTAGCACTGCTATAAAACATTAGCTAAGTAGCATGGTTAGCATAGTTAAAATCTTAGCATAACTGCTAGCAAACTATAGAGTCATTCCAACATTCGTCAAATATCTACCTATACACATTCATTAAACTTCCAGTCTGTCAACAACTTTTAAACTATTTACCTTCAACTTTTAAACGGTCTACTTTTAAACTATCTATTAAACTAGCTGTCTATCAACAACTTTTAAACTATCTACATTCAGCTTTTAAACAGTCTACTTTTACACTATAAACTTTTATTAAGCTATGCAGCCATCATGTCTATCCTAGCATCACCGTAGTAACCATCTCTGTATTATCTGTTTTAACTATACATAATATTTTACATCACAACTTTAGCATTTTCATGCACTGGTAATTCCTTGGAATTGCATTTCTAGTTCTTATTACAGTGCATGAAAATGCACTGTACTGTTCTTCCTAGGCAACAACAACAACTTATTATTATTATTACAGTGCATGAAAATGCACTGTACTGTTCTTACTAGGCAACAACAACTTCTTCTTATTACAGTGCATGAAAATGCACTGTACTGTTCTTCCTAGGCAACAACAACAACTTATTATTATTATTACAGTGCATGAAAATGCACTGTATTGTTCTTACTAGGCAACAACAACAACAACAACCTCTTATTATTATTCCGCTTACCACTTTTTCCGTACGCAATTTCTCTTGAACAGTTTAACTTAGAAACTTTGTTCAAACTTTGTAACATAGGTCTTCAAACGGACCAAGCTGCTATGTCTTTTCAACTTTGAAACTTTTATACTTTTTAAACTATTAAAGAAAATCTTTTTAAAAATCCCCATAGACTTAACATTGCCGATTGTGACATCATAATACAGCCGTTAAGCAATTAGAATCCTATGGCAGGTGTTCAGGCCACCTGCAGCCTCAGGCTTTAAGCATACAATCTGGGTCAATTAAGACTACACATCCTATTCAACTGTTTCCTCTGCCCAAAACTGTTTCAAAATAAAAGTCCTCACTACAATAATCCACTGTTAAACAATGTAACCCATTAAACTACTGAACTTTTTACATTCAACTTTTAAACGGTCTACTTTTAAACTATCATTAAACTATCTATCTATTAAACTAGCTGTCTATCAACAACTTTTAAACTATCTACATTCAACTTTTAAACTTTTAAACTATATACATTCACTAGCTGTCTATTAACAACTTTTAAATTGTCATCAACTATGTCAACACTTTTCATCAACTATGACTCCTACCCACTGTAGCTAGTTAGCATGGTTAGCAAAGTTAGCATTGCTAACATTTTTAGCATAACTGCTAAAAATGATTAGCTAGGTTAGCTAAGTCACATGGTTAACATAGTTAGCATTGCTAGCATAGTTAACATATTTAGGAAAACTGCTAGAAAATGTTAGTGAAGTTAGCTAAGTAGCATGTTTAGCAAAACTGCTAGAAAACGTTAGCTAAGTAGCATGGTTAGCATTGCTAGCACTGCTATAAAACATTAGCTAAGTAACATGGTTAGCAGAATTAAAAATCTTAGCATAACTGCTAGCAAACATTAGAGCCATTCCAACTTTCAGTTATCGTCAAATATCTACCTATACACAGCCATTAAACTATTTGAATATCAACATTCATTAAACTGCTAGAAAACGTTAGCTAAGTTAGCTAAGTAGCATGGTTAGCATTGCTAGCACTGCTATAAAACATTAGCTAAGTAGTATGGTTAGCATAGTTAAAAATCTTAGCATAACTGCTAGCAAACATTAGAGCCATTCCAACTTTCAGTTATCGTCAAATATCTACCTATACACAGCCATTAAACTAGCCTGACGAGCCAGACCCACATTAAAATGTAGGGTCTGGGCACTCACTGTTCGCAGTGCTCAGTCCGAGGGGCGGGATAATCAGTTGTCTTTCAAATTCCCTCTGCACGCAATAGGACAGCGGCAGCGCTATGAGTCCCATGCGTTTCCAACCAGCGGAGCTAGTTGGCTAGTTCAAACGTTTGCCAACTTAATAAAAGCTTAACTCGTGTCACACTGTTCGCCAGCAGCAGCAACATCCATCTTATTTGTTTTCAAGTCGCAGGGAATTCAAGCCAAACCGTTGCATCTCTGCCATCAATCATTATGTTAAGCCCACCTAACGACTCTATACACAATTTCATTGGCCTGATTAAGTTTCGATTTCTGGAGCTCACAAGCCAACGGAGAGTTGCTACACTAGCCCTGGCAGCAAATGTAATTTGTTGCCGCTAGGGGCGCGTCTAGATTTCTAGGCTACCATTAAACTATTTGAATATCAACATTCATTAAACTTCCAGTCTGTCAACAACTTTTAAACTATTTACCTTCAACTTTTAAACGGTCTACTTTTAAACTATAAGTAAACTATCTATTAAACTAGCTGTCTATCAACAACTTTTAAACTGTCTATCAACAACTTTTAAACTATCTACATTCAGCTTTTAAACAGTCTACCTTTAAACTATCAACTTTTATTAAGCTATGCAACCACCATATCTATCCTAGCATCACCGTAGTAACCATCTCTGTATTATCTGTTTAAACTATACATGATATTTTACATCACAACTTTAGCATTTTCATGCACTGGTAATTCCTTGGAATTGCATTTCTAGTTATTATTATTCCGCTTACCACTTTTTCCGTACGCAATTTCTCTTGAACAGTTTAACTTAGAAACTTCATTCAAACTTTGTAACGTAGGTATTCAAACGGACCAAGCTGCCATGTCTTTTCAACTTTGAAACTTTTATACTTTTTAAACTATTAAAGAAAAACTTTTTAAAAATCCCCATACACTTAACATTGCTGATTGTGACATCATAATACGATCGTTAAGCAATTATAATCCTATGGCCAGTCTCAGGCTTTAAGCATACAAACTGGCCTTATTAAGACTACACATCCTGTTCAACTACTTCCTCTGCCAAAAACTGTTCCAAAATAAAAGTCCTCACTACAATATTTCACTGTTAAACAATTTAACCCTTTAAAATACTGAACTTTTCAACTGTTCAGCCATTGTAACTATGACTCCTACCCACTGTAGCTAGTTTAGCATGGTTAGCATAGTTAGCATTTTTAACAAAACTGCTAAAAATGATTAGCTAAGTTAGCTAAGTAACATGGTTATCATAGATAGCATGTTAGCATGCTAGTTAGCATAACTACTAAAAATGATTAGCTAGGTTAGCTAAGTCACATGGTTAGCATTTGTTAGCATGCTAATTAGCATAACTACTAAAAATGATTAGCTAGGTTAGCTAAGTCACATGGTTAGCATAGTTAGCATGCTAGTTAGCATAGTTAACATAACTACTAAAATGATTAGCTAGGTTAGCTAAGTCACATAATTAGCATAGTTAGCATGCTAGTTAGCATAGTTCACATAACTGCTAAATATGATTAGCTAGGTTAGCTAAGTTAAATGGTTAGCATAGTTAGCCTTGTTAGCATGCTAGTTAGCATAACTACTAAAAATTATAAGCTAAGTCACATGGTTAGCATGCTAGTTAGCATTGTTAGCATAGTTATCATTATAGTTTTGACTAAACTATTAGAAAACATTAGCTAAGTAATATGGTTAGCATAGTTAGCATTGTTAGTATAACTGCTAAAAATGAATAGCTAAGTCACAAGGTTAGCATGTTAGCATTCTTAGTATTTTAGCATAACTGTAAAATTATTAGCTAAGTTAGCTAAGTTACATAGTTAGCATTGTTAACATAGTTAACAGCATTAACATTATTAACATGCTAGAAAAAACTGCTAGAAAACATTAGCTAAATTAACTAAGTTAAGTAACTTGGTTAATATTATTATCTTTGTTAACATAGTTAGCATAACTGCTAGAAAACATTAGAGCCATTCCAACTGTCAGTTATCGTCAACTATCTACCTAAACAATTTAACCTTACACTATCTACCTATCTATTTAACTGTTCAGTCATTCCAACTATATTAAACCTCATCTACCAAGCAACCAATATAGTTTGTTTTTACTCTGTATGATATTTTACATCACAACTTTAGCATTTTCATGCACTGGTAATTCCTTGGAATTGCATTTCTAGTTAATAGTTTAAAAAGTATAAAAGTTACAATGAAAAATGCATAGCCCCTATGTCACAAGTAAGACCTACGTAACAAAGTTTGAATGAAGTGTCTACGTTTAACGGTTGAAGCTGCATTAAACGCGTAGAAGTATTATAAGAATGCATAGAAGTATTATTAGAACTAGAGAATGTAATTCCAGGGAATTACAAGTGCATGAAAATGAAGCTAGGATAGACATAGCATAGCTTAATGAAAAGTTGATAGTTTAGACGTAGACAGTTTAAAAGTTGAATGTAGATAGTTTAACAGTTGTTAATAGACAGATAGTTTAAAAGACAGATAGTTTAATGTAGATAGTTTAAAAGTTGTTGACATATTGATAGTTTAATGCGTGTTGATAGACAAATAGTTTAAAGGCTCTATATAGGTAGATAGTTGACGATAACTGACAGTTGGAATGGCTCTAATGTTTGCTAGCAGTTATGCTAACAAAGCTAATTATTTTGACCAAGTTACTTAGTTAACTTAGCTCATGTTTTCTAGCAGTTTTGGAAAAAATGTTAACAATGCTAACTATGCTAATCATGTTACTTAGCTAATCCTTTGTAGCAGTTTTACTAAAAATGCTAACATGCTTACTATGCTAACAATGTTAACATGCTAACTATGCTAACCATGTGACTCAGCTAACTTAGCTAATCATTTTTAGCAGTTTTGCTAAAATGCTAACTATGTTAACAATGGTAACAATGCTAATGATGCTAACTAGCTAACTAGATAGTGATGACTTTTTGATACAGTTGATGGGAGTCATAGTTGACAAACAGTTACAGTAACAGTTGAACAGTTAAAAAGTTGGATAGTTTAAAGGGACTTTTATTTTGAAACAGTTGTGGGCACAGGAAGCAGTTGAACAGGATCTGCAGTTTTAATACAGCCATATTGTATGCTTAAAGCCTGAGACAGTGGCTCCAGGTGGCCTGAACACCTGGCATAGGATTCTAATTGCTCTATTGTGATGTCATAATCTAATGTTAAGTCAATGGGGAAATTTGAGTAGTTTTTAATTAATAGTTTAAAAAGTATAAAAGTTACAAAGTTGAAAAATACATAGCTGAAGTCACATAAGTAAGACCTACGCAACGCAGTTTGAATGAAGTTAAACGGTTGAAGCTGTATTAAACGCACAAAAAGCGTGAGAAGAATAATAATATTAAGAAAAATTCGGATAACATTAAAGTTCATTTTCATGCACTCTAAAAAGCCTTGGAATAACAGTGCAGTGCATTTTCATGCACTGTAAAAAATCGGATAACAATAGAGTGAATTTTCATGCACTCTAATAAGAATAATTCGGATAACAGTAGAGTGCATTTTCATGCACTCTAATAAAATGTATTGGAAGAACAGTACAGTGCATTTTCATGCACTGTAATAAATCGGATAACAATAGAGTGCACTGGAAAAAGCCTTGGAATAACAGTACAGTGTATTTTCATGCACTTGTAACTAGAAAACGCAATTCCAGGGAATTACCAGTGCATGAAAATGTAAAACATATGGTGTGAAATATATTGTTAAAACAGATGATGTGCTAATTAGCAACCAACATGATGAGGTTCAATGTAGTTGGAATGACTGAATAGTTAAATAGGTGGATGGCTTAAATGGTTAAATTATTTGATAGGTAGATGAGGTTTAATATAGTAGGAATGATTGAACAGTTAAATAGGTGGATAGTTTAAATGGTTAAATTATTTGTGAGGTAGATGAGATTTAATATAATTGGAATGACTGAACTAGGTAGATGAGGTTTAAAATAGTTGGAATGACTGACAGGTTAAATAGGTGGATAGCTTAAAAGGTTTAATTTTTTCCTAGGTAGATGAGGTTTAATATAGTTGGAATGACTGGACAGTAAATAGGTGGATAGTTTAAATGGTTAAATTATTTACTAGGTAGATAAGGTTTAATGTAGTTGGAATGACTGAACTAGGTAGATGATGTTTAATATTGTTGGAATGACTGCACTAGGTAGATGAGGTTTAATATAATTGGAATGACTGAACAGTTAAATAGGTGAAGAGCTTAAAAGGTTAAACTATTTGCTAGATAGATGAGGTTTAATATAGTTGGAATGACTGAACAGTTAAATAGGTGAATAGTCTTAAGAGAATGAGACTGTATGCTTAAAGCCTGAGAAACTGACCGTTGATCCAGGTGGCCTGGCCACCTGGCATAAGATTCTAATTGCTATGATGTCACAAAGGCCAATGTTAAGTCTATGGGGAAATTGTCAATTGTTTTTAATTAATAGTTTAAAAAGTATAAAAGTTACAAAGATGAAATGTACAAAGAGCACCCATGTCCTAAGTAAGACCTACGTAACATAGTTTGAATGAAGTTTCTACGTTAAACGGTTGAAGCTGCATTAACTGCGTTAGAATATAATAAGAAGATGACTAGGAAGAACAGTAAAGTGCATTTTCATGCACTGTAATAAGAAGCCTTGGAAGAACAGTACAGTGCATTTTCATGCACTGTAATTATATTTACACTTTGGCAGAACTATGAGACTAGGGCTGGGACAACGCAATCGTAATCGATGACGTTGACGCAAAAAATACGTTGACACAAAATATGCGCGTCGATTCGTCAAGCATAACGTGTGCTGCTTAATATTTCAAAATAAAGCTATCTTTCTACCCTACCTACCTACCCCACATAACTGTATCTAATCTAGCTATAATCTGCAGTAAAGCAGCATAACGTTGCACTATTAACCCTCAGAAGTCATGATGTCAAAATGTATTGTTCAAAACCGCTAGCATAAGGGCCTGTGTCCACCAATCGCACTTTTTGCGGTGACAGCGCCCTCAACCTCATTTTCAGAGCGCTTCGGTCAAGTGTTTATTGTTGCTATGTTACCAAAACCGTCTGCCAGCACGTCTTTTTGGATCGTTGCCTAATGCTAACTAACTAGCTAATTGAAATGGCAGCAATCGTTCAGGACTCGGCTCGCTAAATATGACTTCGACCGACAAAATGAGTTCATTTGGCATTACAATAGAATAGGTCATCTCTCTAGGCTTTGTAATTTGCGTTCAGTTTGCAGCAGTGGTTTAATATTAGTCACAATAGGACTTGGCTGATTGAGCTTTCCTCTGCCACTACCAGCATTGTTGACAGTGTAGGTCCCGCCCCTTTCCTTGATTTCAATTGGCTAGCAAAAGAGAAGTGACATTGACGAGTCCAGCACTGTTCTAAAAGTTGAACAGATTTCATCTTTCAGCGCTCAGAGCGCCGCGGAAAAAAAACGTCAGCACAGAGGGTTTTTTTCTGCCATGGGCGCTGAGCGCTATGAACTTCATAGGAGAAAATAGCCGCCATCTGCGCAAAAAAACGTGTTTGGTGGACACAGGCCCTATCTCTGCAAAATAATCTTTGAAATAATTACATATTCTTAAAGTAGTCAGTGTACTTAAGCAGAAATATCAAACACTCCAACCAAAAACGCTTAACTGTTCAGGATAACACTAGGCTTGATAGATATGCTATCACCTTTAGTCCGCTAATGGACGCCTAGTGTTTTTTTATTTTTATGGGTTTTCTTGGTATTTGAGAGAGCTTTTTTATCGTTTGATATGTATATAAATGAATATCTACATAATCTGAAAACTATTTATTCACTATATTTTGTAGGTCATCTTCAAGTTTGAATTTAGTTTTTTCAAACACAAATTTTTGGGCTAGTTTTGGATGTGGTACATTGAATTTAAGAAAGAATTGCATGTATTGAAAGCAAGGTTGTGCTGAATAAAATTATACCACACACTTGGCCATAAACATACTGAGGTAAAATGGAATAAAATCGATAATGCTAAAACACCCCAAAATGCCAGTGACTCAAGAGGCTTAACTGCAGTTATATTACTGCAATAGCAAGCACTGTAATATCAACTACTGTAGTACTACATAACTACTGCATGCCATTGTAATGCTAACTGCAGTAGTACTACAGTATTACTGGTGTTGTACTGCAATAAATCAGTAGTAAGATAAATAAAAATATATATGTTTACCTCAGTGACATTGCATTGTACCTCACCAAAGCAGCATATGTACAGTACACTATTACTGCACTATTATTTTAATAGCCTATGTAAAAGTTAACAACTGTAGAATCACTGTAATAGTAATTGCAATAGTACTACAATATAGTATTACGGCAGTAGCACTGCAATATCAACTGCAATAGTACAACAGCATTAGACATGTAAATATGTAAGACTATCGTGCAAATTAGCAATAATGATGTAATGTTAACGTTTGCAAAAGCCACCTCTGAGGTGGCCCACCTTCATACAAGGAATGAAGTTGCAATTGCGAGAAAAAGTCATAAATGTGAGGGGGAAAAATCAGAATTGCAATAAATAAAGTCTCAATTGCAAGAAAAAAGTCAGAATAGCGAGAAAAAAGTCTGAATTGTGAGAAATAAAGTTGCAATTTAGCATATTTTTTATTTATGTGGTGGCGGAAACGGGCTTCCATAATTTTGCTCAGATTAGTCTGAGAAAATTTGGATTGAAGGTGGCAGGTAATAGAGCCAAAACATATTTGGTATAATTTAAATAGTCATTTTATGTAGATTAAGAATTTCAGGTGCCTACATTAGCAATTCTTACCAGGAAAAAAATAGAGGGCAATTTAGTCCCAAACGTAAAGGTGTCATTATTTGCGCTCTTTGCCAAATGGAGTTGGCATACCACACCAGCACAACAGCAATGGCACCCCCAGCTTGATGAACAGCTGCTAGATCTAGCTAACGGTAGCAAGCAGATTGCAGTAGCTTTTGACGTTAGCTAACTCACAAGTCATGACCTAAATCATGCTGTGATCGTTTACAAGTCAAATACATAACATTAGACTAACGTTAGCCAGCTTATAGTATATAGCTTAAAGGAACACGCCACCCAATGTCAGTAGTAATATATGTTTTTACCTTAACTTTCACGAGTTGAGTCATACCTCTCCCGTGTCGGTACGTGCACTCAAACGCTCTGGTGCGCGGCTGGACTGTGTTAGCATGTTGCTGTGCTAGCGGGCTTTGCCGTAACTAGCCGTAGAAGTAATCAAAAACATACTTAAATACAGTTGCACGAGTAGTTGATAGAAATGTCTACGGCCACGCAACATGAAACGTGGCGATTTTCCAAGCGAATAAACAGGAGAACTACAATGTGTTGCGCAATAGCACTTGGGAGTACTTCGACCTAGCGTAGTAGGTGTAGTTTGGAGACTGTTTTGCGAGACAGAGACTGAGTTTGCTGCTGATATTCTAGGGATAGGCTACAACATAGCCAATGTACGATTTTAGCCTTTTAATATATTTGCTGCATTGGATCAGTCTTTCTAGAACAGGCAAGGGCTTTCTAGCCTCATGTCAGCAGCGCTGCATCACCCTTATAGCCTACATTAAAACAACCAGCGGATGGTGGGCGGGTGCAGTTTTGAAAATTGGTCAAAAAACTTTGGTGCTGATGGATGGTAAGTTTTGCTATGCAGTTATGGTTGAAATAATAGCCCATCAGCGCATCTCTAGTGTGTGTGCCTCTCTCTCGCTCAGAGGGGAGGGAGAGGCTGAGGGTCGATCCAGCATGGATTCTAAACTCTGTGGTGGATAGGATCTACAATTAGGTGTTAACAATACTACTACGCTAGGTCGAAGTACTCCCAAGTGCTATTGCGCCACACATTGTAGTTCTCCTGTTTATTCGCTTGGAAAATCGCCACGTTTCATGTTGCGTGGCCGTAGACATTTCTATCAACTACTCGTGCAACTGTATTTAAGTCGGGAAAACGTGGATGTTTTTTATTACTTCTACGGCTAGTTACGGCAAAGCCCTGTAGCATAGCAACATGCTAACACAGTCCAGCCGCGCACCAGAGCGTTTGAGTGCACGTACCGACACGGGAGAGGTAGCCACACATTGTAGTTCTCCTGTTTATTCGCTTGGAAAATCGCCACGTTTCATGATGCGTGGCCGTAGACATTTCTATCAACTACTCGTGCAACTGTATTTAAGTCGGCAAAACGTGGATGTTTTTGATTACTTCTACGGCTAGTTGCGGCAATGTCTGCTAGCATAGCAACATGCTAACACAGTCCAGCCGCGCACCAGAGCGTTTGAGTGCACGTACCGATACGGGAGAGGTATGACTCAACTCGTGAAAGTTAAGGTAAGAACATATATTACTACTGACATTGCGTGGCGTGTTCCTTTTAAAAAGCATCACCATCTCAATATACCCACTTAAAATAGGCAAGGATACGTATAAACATTTGGGGTTGATCACAGTATACCCACTACAGCTAACTATAGACTACACCACTGGTTGGGACTGTAAAACTGAAAACAGGAATTTTATATTGTGTTAAACACTCTCAGGAATGTCTAAACTGTGCACTGCACAGTGTTTTTTTTTGCACTACAACTTTTGAATTTTTTGAACAAGAGAGTTATGTTGGTACTGTAAAAGAGTAAACAGGCTGGCCTTTCATTTTGTATAACAGTAAAATAATTTTATTAATTTTATTTTGTGTAAAGCAGAAGATTTTTTGCTGTGCAAAGCTGTTGTTTAATAAAGTATATTAAGATTTTTTTGGTATTTATTTGAGATACATTATGTTTTTTATTAATCGAACAACAGAAAAATAATCGTTAGATTAATCGTCCAATTAACCTTAGTCGTTAGATTAGTTGACTAATCGATAAAATAATCGCCCGATTAATCGTTTAATAAATAATCGTTTACCCCCAGCCCTACTGTTATGACTAAGTTATGTTGGCTAGGTCATTGAAATAGCACTGACTTGGCATGAAGCTGGGCTTCCATAATTTTGCTCAGATTAGTCTGAGAAAATTTGGATTGAAGGTGGCAGGTAATAGAGCCAAAACATATTTGGTATAATTTAAATAGTCATTTTATGTAGATTAAGAATTTCAGGTGCCTACATTAGCAATTCTTACCAGGAAAAAAATAGAGGGCAATTTAGTCCCAAACGTAAAGGTGTCATTATTTGCGCTCTTTGCCAAATGGAGTTGGCATACCACACCAGCACAACAGCAATGGCACCCCCAGCTTGATGAACAGCTGCTAGATCTAGCTAACGGTAGCAAGCAGATTGCAGTAGCTTTTGACGTTAGCTAACTCACAAGTCATGACCTAAATCATGCTGTGATCGTTTACAAGTCAAATACATAACATTAGACTAACGTTAGCCAGCTTATAGTATATAGCTTAAAGGAACACGCCACCCAATGTCAGTAGTAATATATGTTCTTACCTTAACTTTCACGAGTTGAGTCATACCTCTCCCGTGTCGGTACGTGCACTCAAACGCTCTGGTGCGCGGCTGGACTGTGTTAGCATGTTGCTGTGCTAGCGGGCTTTGCCGTAACTAGCCGTAGAAGTAATCAAAAACATACTTAAATACAGTTGCACGAGTAGTTGATAGAAATGTCTACGGCCACGCAACATGAAACGTGGCGATTTTCCAAGCGAATAAACAGGAGAACTACAATGTGTTGCGCAATAGCACTTGGGAGTACTTCGACCTAGCGTAGTAGGTGTAGTTTGGAGACTGTTTTGCGAGACAGAGACTGAGTTTGCTGCTGATATTCTAGGGATAGGCTACAACATAGCCAATGTACGATTTTAGCCTTTTAATATATTTGCTGCATTGGATCAGTCTTTCTAGAACAGGCAAGGGCTTTCTAGCCTCATGTCAGCAGCGCTGCATCACCCTTATAGCCTACATTAAAACAACCAGCGGATGGTGGGCGGGTGCAGTTTTGAAAATTGGTCAAAAAACTTTGGTGCTGATGGATGGTAAGTTTTGCTATGCAGTTATGGTTGAAATAATAGCCCATCAGCGCATCTCTAGTGTGTGTGCCTCTCTCTCGCTCAGAGGGGAGGGAGAGGCTGAGGGTCGATCCAGCATGGATTCTAAACTCTGTGGTGGATAGGATCTACAATTAGGTGTTAACAATACTACTACGCTAGGTCGAAGTACTCCCAAGTGCTATTGCGCCACACATTGTAGTTCTCCTGTTTATTCGCTTGGAAAATCGCCACGTTTCATGTTGCGTGGCCGTAGACATTTCTATCAACTACTCGTGCAACTGTATTTAAGTCGGGAAAACGTGGATGTTTTTTATTACTTCTACGGCTAGTTACGGCAAAGCCCTCTAGCATAGCAACATGCTAACACAGTCCAGCCGCGCACCAGAGCGTTTGAGTGCACGTACCGACACGGGAGAGGTAGCCACACATTGTAGTTCTCCTGTTTATTCGCTTGGAAAATCGCCACGTTTCATGATGCGTGGCCGTAGACATTTCTATCAACTACTCGTGCAACTGTATTTAAGTCGGCAAAACGTGGATGTTTTTGATTACTTCTACGGCTAGTTGCGGCAATGTCTGCTAGCATAGCAACATGCTAACACAGTCCAGCCGCGCACCAGAGCGTTTGAGTGCACGTACCGATACGGGAGAGGTATGACTCAACTCGTGAAAGTTAAGGTAAGAACATATATTACTACTGACATTGCGTGGCGTGTTCCTTTTAAAAAGCATCACCATCTCAATATACCCACTTAAAATAGGCAAGGATACGTATAAACATTTGGGGTTGATCACAGTATACCCACTACAGCTAACTATAGACTACACCACTGGTTGGGACTGTAAAACTGAAAACAGGAATTTTATATTGTGTTAAACACTCTCAGGAATGTCTAAACTGTGCACTGCACAGTGTTTTTTTTTGCACTACAACTTTTGAATTTTTTGAACAAGAGAGTTATGTTGGTACTATAAAAGAGTAAACAGGCTGGCCTTTCATTTTGTATAACAGTAAAATAATTTTATTAATTTTATTTTGTGTAAAGCAGAAGATTTTTTGCTGTGCAAAGCTGTTGTTTAATAAAGTATATTAAGATTTTTTTGGTATTTATTTGAGATACATTATGTTTTTTATTAATCGAACAACAGAAAAATAATCGTTAGATTAATCGTCCAATTAACCTTAGTCGTTAGATTAGTTGACTAATCGATAAAATAATCGCCCGATTAATCGTTTAATAAATAATCGTTTACCCCCAGCCCTACTGTTATGACTAAGTTATGTTGGCTAGGTCATTGAAATAGCACTGACTTGGCATGAAGCTGGTTCACTTTATTTGTTTATGTTCATTTTGTTGTAAATTACAAAGTTCTGATGTAGTAAACTACTTTTGCGAAATTTATGTAACTTAGCTTGTTACATTTTGTCTTGAGGAAGCTTTTGTGTAGTTAAATATAATTTAATATAGAGTAACTGGTAGCTTAGTAGCTAAGTAGCTTGCTCATAGGCAATATCTCCCAAGCTGGTTAGAGGACCTTTATCATATACTTTTTATATATAATTACTCATTATACGGTCTTAATGAACTGATTAGATATTCAAGGTATTGAGGTCAAAAGTCAAGGTCACATGAGGTCATACTCAAAATATAGTTTTGCAGTGGTATCTCTCAACCAGATTGAAGGATCTTCATGAAACATAATTCACGTAATAAAGCCTACATGCACTGATTAGGTACTGAAGGCCATGGGGTCAAAGGAAAAGGTCAAATTCTTAAGTTATATGAGGCTATAGCAGGCAGAGTCAAACAAATGACAAATTACATATTATGTTGTTTGTGACATTAGTGATTACACAACATTTGCATTACAAAGTTTTCTCAAGACAAGAAAATGATTAAAGCAAACTTTAGTTTTTGTATAACAAGATTATTATCAATCTCAATAGGTTTAGTGTGCCCTATCTATGCAATTTAAAACACATGGTCACTCGCAAACAGCAGGGGCTGGTTTTGTTATCAAATATTATCAAACGTTGGATGCCTGGTGAAAAGGATTCTGGGTGATGATAAGGGAGGTTGTTCTGAATTTCCGGTAGCAACCTCTACAGGGTGTCCAGTGATTGGGTGTGCTTCTGAAATAAAGCAGCAAAAGAATATTGGCTAATGTCCAAAGCTAACATTAACATTGACCTGTTAAGCTAATAAACAGCCTGAGGCTAATGTAGCTAACAGTGAAATAAATAAGAATTATTATGTATTATTTATTTTATTAGCCCTTCACTTGTGGGAATAACCCTGAAAAGGAGGCTTTATACCACTAAGCCAACTAAGACCAACTAAGTGCCTGATCAAAATAATAATAGGACCTATGGAATAACATTGCCTGACTATAGTACAAGAACAAGAATACAAAAACAAACAGAACTAACTCAACACACAGCACAACTGATGGGCTTTTGTACACCTGGCGCAACAAGGCTGTTCTTATGTTTCTTAATCAGTCATGGGTGTGTTTTGGGCTTAACATCCTTTAAACCAATGAAAATGACATCTGTCATTCCCTTTAACAGCAAGCAGCGCAACTTCAAACAGCGCATCTGTATTTTGATAGTCAGCAGCGCATTTGAAGGAATCTGCTTGCGCAAGACCATATCTATTCCACTAAACCATGCTTTATTAAAACCTAGCAGAGTATAGCGTACACGCATCTGCACTCATCTATTATTTGAACTCATTGGCAAAGTGAAACTAACTTCACCGTGGTATCAATAGTCAATAACAAAACAGTTACAGTTAATTAATTTCACTATTGAATAGCCTGAAAAAAACAACACTTACCCCAATAATATTCAAATGACTGAATAAAAAACCTAAGAACATTTATCCTGCAGATAAGTTGCTGCTTAAGGCTAGCTTTACACGACAACAATCTGAACACAATCCGCAAAAGTGGCATTGCGTTCCCACTTTTTATTTCGCGTTTAGACAAGCGTCTTTGGGTGGAAATCTGCATGCACACGGTGACGCAAAAGTGTGTGAAATAGTATGCATACCAGGTGGCTAGGCGCGTGCTCTTGGTGTTGTTGTATGGCTGTTGTATGCACTGCCATATAACAACACCAAGAGCGCGCGCATGCATTGAAACTTCCTTCTACTTCTCTCCGTAGTAGTGCTTCACATCCCAGAGTTCTGTTTTCACAAGGCGCCTGTCTGTATGTGAGCCAGACGTGAACGGTAATGTGTTTCTTTTTAATAAACTGCCTGTACATTTACAAAGTTCTCAATGCTTCGGTTTACATGTAGAGACCCTCATTATGCTACTGAAAGGACTCCTGAATAGCTATCATAAGCAGCTAAGGCAACTAGAATGTCCGACTGATGGAATAATCCGACGTTTGTTGTTGTTTGGCTGTACTGCACATGGATATGACGTCAACGCGTATGCGAGGATAGCCAGCGTGAGCAGCTCAGAGCGTTTTCAAATCTTTAGACGGGAACGCGACAGTGGAGCATTTCCACTCTGGAGGGTGGGTTCACATTAAACACAATTGAGACAATAGATTGACCATATTGGACAACTGCAAAGCCTTATCATAGGCATGTTAAATTCATGGTGTGGAAAGAGGAACTTATTGAACGAATTTCACCATAGCTGACAAATGATTTTAAACTTGCGCACAATGGCATGAACCCAGCATCGGCAAGTCGCATAAAACACAAATTGAAGCAATAAATTGACCATTGGACAATCAATCCTACTGCAAAGCCCTTTCATAGGCATGCTACGTTTATGACATAAAAAGTGGAAATAAAAGTGGAACGCCTTTTATCACAGCTGACAATTATGCAGAGACATTACACGGAGCTGCCGGCTGTTAGCGATTTAACTGATTCTTGAGCTCCCAGAACTGACTTGCGCGTCTTTTTTAGATGGTGAACGTAAACGTAAGCATGATTTTCTGAACTGGGGATTATCACAAATTTAACCTCCATAACTTTTGACAACTGAAAATAAAATGTGATACAATGAACAGAAAGCCTCTTCAATGTGCTTATCGCCATGTAGCCTAGTCTAACCTGTTAATCAAATTAATGTAGGTAATTAAAGTTGTGCATCATGTTATTGAAGGAGAGTAACGTTGCTATTCCCTGAAGATGAGTCAGATGTAGTTATGTTGACCATTCATCTACAAATGCTTTTCTTATGGATGCCAGAAACTGCATATTACACTGACAGTTTGTAAGGGTAAAGCCTGTTGTCGCAAGTTTTGGGCAAGGTCCATAGGCTACAACAAAATGTTTCTGGAGTGAAACTTTGAATTTAGTCAGACCTGTGTGATAGAAGAATATGGCGAGGCTATCTCTATCTCTAACTAGCTCATATCGAGAACAATGCATGATGGAAATAACAGTGCACTAACTATGGATAACTGAGGATAATTTGTAGACCATAAGAGTTCATTGTCCTTACGTTTAGCTATGTTCACCATGTACAGCTTCTAAATGTTATGTGCCTAACAGTAGTTTATAATGTGATAATGTAAAAGCTTGCTAGGACAGACGCTCAATGAGTTCATGCTTTGTTTTATCGCTGGATTTTACGATAGCCTATTATTATTATTAAGTATATTTTTTGGGCTTTTATGCCTTTAATGTGACAGGATAGTGGAGAATGACAGGAAGTGAGTGGGGGTGGGATCCGGGCGAGAGTCGAACCCAGGTCGCCGGCGTACTGTGCAGGTGCCACGGCCAGGTCCTCAATAGCCTATTATAGCAGCCGAACTACATCCAACTCTAGCAGGCGTTAAATGACTGTAAGCTTTGTGGATTTAAAGATTGTCGTAATGTGCTGTCTGCTATTGCTGCTTTTGATCAGTCAGATTTTAAATCTCCTGTAGTGGGTTTGACATATGTAGTGGACACATGCCATTCCCCGTCCCCCCTTTCCGCCCTTAACGTTTTCACATTGGTGCTGGAACTAATCTACTCGCCAAAATGTCTAGGGTGCTTGGTAGTAACTTTGCCAAGACACTTTGTCCCGCTGTTCTGCCTCGGTCTATGTGAAAAGGACAGGCATTCCGCAAATCTGGTACATAAATTCGTAGGAAGTTAGCGAATATTAGAAATAAGATAGCGAATTTTAGAAAATGCACCAAGACCACAACTTAAGTTGTTAATTGCCACACCCCTGAGCGCATTGTGTAAAACAAAGACAAGGGCATGGCGAAAAACTCGAGTGTATAACAGGAATACACTTTGCGCCGGGTAGGGCCCTTTGTCTTTACTCCAATGCCCTCTTTTATACCAGGGGAAATTAGCCTAGAAATCTAGACGCGCCCCTAGCGGCAGCAAATTAAATTTGCTGCCAGGGCTAGTCTAGCAACTCTCCGTTGGCTTGTGAGCTCCAGAAATCGAAACTTAATCAGGACATTGAAATCGTGTATAGAGTCGTTTGGTGGGCTTAACATAATGATTGATGGCAGAGTTGCAACGGCTTGGCTTGAATTCCCTGCTACTTGAAAACAAATATCCTATTGCGTGCAGAGGGAATTTGAAAGACAACTGATTATCCCGCCCCTCGGACTGAGCACTGCGAACGGTGAGTGCCCAGACCCTACATTTTAATGTGGGTCTGGCTCGCCAGGCTAAGGGGAAATGAAAACAATTGTATTAATTCATGAGTCAGAGGACCATTTTGGACCGATCGGTGCCAACTGACGGCACCAAACTTTATTGTTATTTTCTGATAGCTATATGTGTCTATAGCACAAAAAAATGCTTCATAGACATCTGGGACTCACAGCTGAAGCTTAGTAGAGCACTCAATATACATGCCATACACCCGATCTACCTATAGGGTCATTCCGTGTCAAATCAGATAACGTTGTTGCTGCACCGTCTCAGATTTTGTTCAAACCTTGTCTATATCATCAATGGGTCCTAAAACCAAGGCCTGTGAAATATTTATGTGCAAATCTTATGTCTTCTTATCTTTTTCAGACCTTGAAATTCATTCATTTTTTTGTAAATGCTTATTTTGGTGTTCCCAAAACACCTGTAACTAAATGCATTTATTCTGTGAATGGGACTTGGGACAATATTGATACTTTACACACTGTCCATATACTGTTTTATCCTTATCTTTGTCATGGCCTTTTTTTCAGAGACCTAGACATTTTGGTACAACATTAACAAAGGATTATATTTCTAGAGAAAATACTGATTGATGGCAGGTGTGTCACAATAAAGGAGTTTAGAGACCCTCAATATAATTTTTTTTTCATGTTTTTTTTCTGAAACTAGGGACTTCTACAAAGCCAATGAGACTGTGGTACAAACTTAAATGATTAAATCATACTGAGAACATGTTTGTCTTCCGTTCTACAAAGTTTGGTCAGGCTAGGAATAATACTTATACTTAAGATATGAATGTCCAAATATGGCTTCCAAGATAAGGCCTTTTAGAGAGTGTAAACAATCAAGGGCAAAAATATATGAAAACAATAGAATTGAACAAAAATATTTTACAGGTTTTAGTTATGGAACCTAAACATTGTGTAGAAAAAACTTCAGAGTCGGTGCTGCAACCATTTTCCTGGATTTTGTCTGATTTCACATGGAATGACCCTGTACCCAATGTATTATGCAATGGCACCAAAGTCAAGAAGACGGTGGGACATATCAAAACCCATGTTAGATCTCATCTTGAGGTTATATGCTTTTATAAAGTATATGGTTTGGGTGATACTTTAGAGAAAATCTATCACAACAGCTGGTAGGCATTTCTGTCGATTCAGTTTTTCAGCTTTGGCCTTAAGCTGCTCCAACTACTACTCTGTCGTCTTTCCATCAAGTACATATTCCTTTACAGCAGGAGACAGAGAAATTGTTGGCTTTGTTATAAAAAAATAAAAGGAGAATAAAACTAAAGTAGCTTGTATGGCCCACAAGTTTAATGGTAGGTGACTTTGTTTTACTGGTAAATGGAATTGCTTTCAGATTTCGCATTCTGCAGAAGGAGATTTGTTTTGTGATGAGTCATACAGTAAATATATATTTACTTCCTGTACTACTGGTTATGGTTTTTTTTTTCAATGTCATACATTTTGTTTACTTTATTGACTGTATAATTTGCTTATTTACAAATAAATGGTTTATTCTTTTAGATCAAATAAATCTAAACCATTGTGTCTGACTTCAATGTCAGTTTTAATGCATACTTTTATATACATTCTAAATTTCATTTCCTGCTTTCCAATTCAGTTTTTTTGTTATTTTTTATGTGAATGAAATGAAATTTTGACCAATTTTGGATATACATTTGGATTTTCAAAGACTAAATCGACATTACCATATTTTACATAATTCCATAGAACTGATCCTTCTGATTTACATTGTATGTACTGTATATCCCATTGATGTTATGTAATATACTCAAGAAATAAGGTTTTTTCTGTGAGGTCATCCAGCACCAAAAATGGAATGTTCGGCATGGGCACGAAAGGGTTAAGAGGCTGTAGAAATATATTCAGCTGTGAGTTTGGAAAGTCCATCAGATATTTTTGTCATGTGGGGGCATAAACAAACAAAATAAAACAGGTTTGGTTTGGTGCCCTCTCGTGGCACCTACTTCTCCGCTAGCTCATGGACTATTTTGAAATAAAAATAAGAGCTTCTGTGTAAGTCCCAGGTTTTAAAATAATAGTTTTTAGTTCATAAAGAACATTTGTAGGAGCTCTAAAATGTCACAATTACAATCAGCATCTATTACATCAATAAAAACGTAGTTATTCACTAATGAAATTGGACTAACATGTTGATTGTCAGCCATAACCTTGTCTGACAGGGAAATAATTAAACCTTAACCTTTGACATTGAGTACCTATCAGTTCATCTAAACTTTATAATGAATAACGTGCATAATGTGCTATGTTTAATGAAGATCCATCGACCTGCTTTGCAGATACAGGCCAAACACTGTATTTGTGCATTTCTATGACCCTAGGCGACCTTGACCTTTACCCCAAGACCTTGACCTTTAGTAACTATACCAAGCTTGATGTGGATCTTTCCACCAGCATGGGAGATATTGGCTAATATCAAGATTCTGAACATTCTGAACAATGAAGCCAACACGGAAGTTCAAAAACCTGCAGTACCTCGGCAGTCCATAGAGTGAGTCGATCGCCATAGAGACCTGTGTTAAAATGTCCAACTTTACAGTTGAAATGCATACTTACAGCCTGGTCCAAACTTTATTTGACTCACAAATGCGTTTCCCCGACAACTGTGAGGTGGGTGTATTATTTTACAGTTCCTCTGTTTAAACGGCAGATTCAATATAACAGCCCATCCAGTATGAAAGTTTGAAACCAGAGCATAAATGATGATGGTGGAGCAATTGCGTCACTTACGGCTGGGTTAGGAGTGTAAATATAATCTGTCAGATGTTATATCCCTTAGATGTTTTTTTTAAAGGTTAGCAAGAAATAGACATTGTACTATACAATAGTACAGTTATTGTAACAAACAATAATGTCTGGTGTGATTTATCAGTTTTCTGTCAGCCTGTTAGCCTGTTAGCTTACGTCAGATGGCATAATAAACATGGCGGCGCCTATAGTCTCCTTTTTTGAGCTTCATAAGGGCTCTTCAGTACACGGTGTGGAGGATTTGTCTGCAATCAATGGTATCTACCGTAATCAGAGTTGCTGAGTCTAAAAACAAATTGTATCAGCCACTAGAGGGCACCTGTATGTGTGTATTAGCTTAGTCTTGACAGAGATGAAGTTCAAGGAAAGATCCATGTGGTTTTACTAAGTTTAAGATCTAAGTTTCTTGAATTTCCCCTTGGGGATCAATAAAGTATATATCTATCTATCTATCTGTCTATCTACATCTGTACCTTTTTTATTGCATTGTTTTATATTAGATAATCTATTTAAACAGAATGTATGGCTGTGACAATGTACATATTATAAATAGCGTGGCTGTTGTAAATATTAAAAGTAATTGAGAAGAAATATAAATAATAATTATTTTACTAACATTTAGTAACTTTGGTCTCTGTACTTTTAACCCATTCAGATGTGGTTCCTTGAAGGTGGGCCCTTACTCTAAAAGTATATATCCCATAGGTTGAAGGTAGCTTTAAGCCACAGCAAAGTTCTTTCACTTCAATACATGTATCTATGCTTTTAAAAGATCTCTTTCCCCAACTGAGTGTAAGAAATGCATGTGCACACACACACAAACAAACAAACACACACACAAACACACGCGCACACACACACACACACACACACATACACAGAGAGAGAGAGAGAAATGTTAAAATCACTTCTGTCAAAGAAATGGGAAAAAGAATGGTGCTATTGTTATACACTTCTTGTTTCTTTGAACCCACAATAATACACTTCTGCAGAGCAAATAAAGCTTGCTCATCCAGGTAGACATTAAGGGAATTAAATTCAGGGAAGTTGAGGATAAAAAGACGAAGAGAGAGAGCTTGAATATAGATTAAAAGTGGTTCACCTGTACTGTGCTGTATATGTGATGTTAGTTATGTGGGCGGTTGGACTTGTCCAGGTCAACACAGCTCCCATTTTGATGAAGGTGACATTGTAAGGCTTCAATAGATGTGGCTGTGCTGTTAATACATTAAAAATAACTGAAACATCAGTCACATAATTTTAATCACATAATACACTATCAACACACACCAATTAGTCAGTTTACCCATTTAGCCCGTTCACACAGACAGTTTATTTTTTTGTCATTCTGATTAAACTATTCTGAATGAAAATTTGGTGTCATCTGTTTACATGGGGCATGTACTACTCCGATGAAGTAGCACTTTAACTTTTTGCCTTAGGATAGGACAGTGAAGAGTCAATTGGAATGAGAACGGAATACACCACCCCCCGATCTAATCAGATTAAAAATGCCCATGTAAAACATCACTAGCATGAGCTGATTGATGAGCTTCTGAACCAAATGAGCATACAAAATAAGAAGGATGTACTGGATCACCTTCATAATTCCACAATGCATTTGAAACATTTTTAAAGCACTAGGATGTCCATCCTGCCAAAGAAAATATACAGTACAAGATCCCAGTGTTTGATCACAGACAGGCTCCTGCTATGGAAAGGAAGATTGAAGCCTATCACAAACTGTGGGCATTAAAGACCCGTCTTTAGAGTTCAATGAGGAGAAGGCCGCATATCAACACTGTGTCAGAAATGAAAGCCTGAGCCTCGTCTTTCTGAACTTTGCTGACGATTGAAAAGGCCAAAAGCCAATCGATTTTCAGGCATTGCAAATATTGTCCTATATACATTTCTCAGCCAGTTCTGTTGACTGAGAGAGGAGTTTCACCAAGTAAAAGACACTTCTCAGATCCCCTTACTGAACACACCAAGTGCCTTACCATCAGATGTATGCAAAAGGTGAGAAATGGCCAAAAAAGTAAAACAGGAAAAAAGAATGAAACAGAATAAGACAAAAAGTACAACAGATTTCATAGGGATCTACAAAAGGCAGATGAATGCATTCAGAGTACAAGAGTCAGACTATATGTTGGCTTTCCTCAGAAATTATTATTTTGGACAGTGATAGGCTATTGTAGTATAACAATTGTCTGTCTATATGTCTTTATATTTGAAGAATTGATGAATGTTGGCGTTGATTTTCCGTCAACAACAAGAGCCAACTAATGATGCTTTCATTCTAATCTGACAGTTAACTTCATAACATCTTGAAAATAAAACTATACAGTCCAAAGTTTGCCCACTTACCATTAAAGAACATAATGTTGGACATGAGTATCAAAATATGTGGGAGAGTCATTGCCCCAAAAGTATCCATTTGATTTTTTTCTAGAGATAACCTACTGAAAGTACATCCCCTATGATTTCATTACTAAAATCAAAAGGGATAAGAACTGTAGCAGTGATGTCTTTATTTCCCCATAGCTTACTGACGTAACTGACATAGCTACTGTAACTAATTGTGCTAGTGCATGATTCATGCCAAAAACCTCTGACCGAAACAATCAACTCAGTCACAATGCTAGTTGAGGTACAGTAGGACCCAAATGCACACTAACTTTTTTTACACAAAAGCAAATATCTTTGACTGAAGAGCCCTTATGAAGCTCAAATATCTATTAAAATTCTCTCACAATTTAATATTATGGATTCAAGATTGTGAAATTCTGGGCCAATACTAATGTTTTAAATTAGCCTACAATTTGGCCAATATGTAACGAGGGCTGACAATGCATACCTAAACACTGCCCCCTGCAGGTTACTTTATTTGGACCATGGCCGCTGTCACCAGTATTGCCATGGTAATACTAACTTTCATTGTAGTATTGCCTGGCAATACTAGTTTTCATACATGATATTACCTAATATTACACTCAGTAAACATCACAAACTGCTGCTGTGCGGTGTTGGAGTAGCCTAGTTTATTGTAAAAACATTAACTTTCTGGTAACACTTATAAGGGTACACAATTAAGCATTAGTTAAGTATTAGTCAAGCATTAACAAACACTTAATTCATCATTATTAAGTATGTTTTCAACATTATTTAAGGATTAACAAATATCCTTTTCTTCATTCATAGAGTCTTATTTAGCATGTGTTCCTTTGTTATAATGATGAATTCCTAATGTGTACATACTGAACTTATGATGAATACACAAGGTACAAACCGTAAACTAATTCATAATTCCTTATGTTTACATATTGAACACATGGTGAATTCATAATGAGCTAGAGATTATGTCAATTTCTAAAACTGATAGTTCCTTCCTAGGTCCTTGATTGTGATTGGCTGAATCACGTTTGATGCCGTTATAAAATCCAGCACAAACATACACCTTGACCGCATTCCGTTCTATATTACTGCGCTACCATAACTTGATACAAAAGGTAAAGTAGCTGCGTCTCAACGTTGCTTGGCAACCATTCAGATAGAGGAAATATATTTCTTGGCGGAAGAATGATTATCCTTGATTATCCTATTCTCGTTGCTTTGCCTTTACTTTATGAAACGTTACCAGGTATTTAGCAACAGTTTTAGAAAAGCAATAAGCCACTCGAGTCCGTAGGTTACACTGATTCTACAACAGCTAAGGGGGGTTTTAGGCAGCAGTGGCTGCTGGAATCCATGCATTAGGCAGCAGTTGCAGCAGTAACAGCAACTGGAATTCATGCATTTCCACTGACTTATTTTTGGAATCTGATCCCTTATCATACCTGTTCATTCGTACTCGTCGCTCGACTTATCATGACTAAATTCAAGATGGCTGCGAACGGTAAACTTCCTGAAGGTACTGTCTGTATAAATCATCTTGTAAATAAACTACCAGTGCTTTTTCAAAGTTCTCTATGTCTCGTTTTAAATGTCAGGGCCCTCGGAAGTCTACCAATGAAGTGTGGAGATACTTTGAGCCTCGTAAATGGTGTAAAACAGTGATTTATTTGCATGGCTAGGCCGATGCCGAGGCACCCCCATAGAAAAAGCTGTTGGTAGCATCGGCTAACTAGCGCCAGATTTCGGAGTGCAGGGGACAAGCCGAGATGAGCTGAGACATACGTTCGCACTCGGTACCATATTTCAACACACTTTAGGTCAATATCACACCGGAATTCTCCTTTAACTGTCCAGTATATGCTAACAACTTAATTCACCTTTGATTGCCCAATGTTGGCGACAAATTTCTCTGGAAGATATATTCGATGGTAGCGTCATTAGGTTGCTAACTAGCTATCTTTATATCGTCAGTGTAACATAACCAACAAGTACACATTACTTGTTAAAACTATTCCCACATTCATGTGAGAATAAATTAAGATGCAACTTATGAGTATGTGGTGTTATGGCAATAGGCTTAGCTTGCTAAACCGAGCTACACAGTCCGGCCATTGAAAGCAGTTCTACAATGAGTACACTCAAGACAATTCTGGCAGTTTAACTGGAATTAGCAAAATGAGGGAACTTAATGTTACCCTTAACCTCGTTAGCGCACAGATAACTCTCAGTTCAAATGTGTTTGTGCCGTTTATTGATGTTTGCTAAAAGATTTAATCTTTTTAAAGGTGTTTTCTGTACTCAGGCCGGTGCACCTCCATTAGATTACATGCAATCTAAACGAACATTTTCCCTTTTGGGGGCGTTTCAGCCACAGTAACCACGGTAACTGGGGGCGGTAACCACGATTATGACTAGATGCCAACTGTATGTATAGGATGTATTACTACTAAACTTGGATATTCATTTTAATGTTATTTAACCTGGTTGAATTATGAACTAATATTATAATATACTGAATATTATGACATTTGTCTGCATATATTTTATTCTTATTTATTACAATTAACATGAACTTAAGCTAGGTTACACAATACCTAATGATTAGCTCAAGAAAAAAACATCCATTAACCCTTAGAACCCTAAGCTGTTTTTAGGGCATTTTCACTACCTTTATTCATAAGGATTTATTCTGGTCATTGTAAGTGCCACACACACATATTATATATTGTTTTTTTTTTCAGCAGAGTCTAGGCTATCCAGATCATTTCATGTATTAGTACTAGCATTGATTTATTTAGATTTTTAAAGAATTAAAATATAAAAAGTGTATTATAAAAATATTTTGACATTTATCTCACCACAGCAAGCTCATAGCTCTACATGCATTTCATGTGTGTGTAGGACAGACCGTCCTGAATCGGGCAATACAATTGCCATGTTGGAGGGATACTCCGGGGCTGAGCAATTTACAGAAATATGTGGTGTGTGATTTACGGAAATAAATGCCATTTTTTTATTTAGTGATGAAAAATGACCTTTCTGCGCTCCATATCTGTGACACGAACTGATCTGACCTGACTTGACCCAAGGTTGCGTGTTAGCCTGCGTGCCTATGGTGTATGCACTCATAATGATTCTCAATGTTTTACTACATTGCCATGAACAAAGTAAAGGCAAAAAAGGTGTTTCTTTGTTGAACAAATTAGGATGCAATGTGAGCCTTGAATTGGATGCCAATTGTAGGAATACATTGGGAAAAACAGTGGTTATCCCCCATTCGACGAAAGACCCTCCAGCCACACGACATTGGAGTCAGCTTACGACAAAGAAGTAAACCTGCTCATCTGTACCAAAGAACTGTTCCTTTCTAAATCCTCACTATTTCTAAAGTCTGATTTGTGTTTTTTTATCTTGAGGTGGGCAATTTGTGTTTGTACTTTCAGAGTCATGGACACCGAAGAACAGCTTAGACTGCTAAATGAGCGCATTCAAAAGCTGCAGGCTGACAATGAGAGGTTACGGGCTAGCTCTGAAGGGGAACAGGGGGCTACTACATCAGGGTCTGGTACTCCTCCGGCCCCAATAACCCCTGATAGGTCTGAACGTTATGTCTACTTGCCTAGAGAGAGAAAATGTCCCTGATTTTCTGGAAAAAGTACTGACCCTTTGTTTGTAGAGGAGTGGGTGGAAGAGGCACGTAGGTCCTTAGAAGTACGACATATGTCTCGTGCAGAGCAAGCCTTATTCCTGTATGATTTGTTGGATGGTGAAGCAAAAAATGAAATTCGGTTCCGCCCATCTACAGATCGAGTTGACCCGGACAGAGTAGTGCAGATTTTGGTTGAAATTTATGGGTGTTCCCAATCTTTTATCTCTCTCCAGAAGCAATTTTTTCACCGTAAGCAGTTAGAGGGGGAATCAGTTCGGGAATTCTCTCATGCCTTATTGTCATTGATGGAGTCTATAAAACGTAGCAACCCCAGAGGTGTCCCTAATCCGGATGCTCTGGTTCTGGATCAATTCATTGAACATGTTGCTAAGACGAGAACTTAAGAAGTCTGTTAGGCTTAACCCTGAGTGTTCTTTTCTTACAATACGCAGTGAAGCCATTCGTTGGGTGGAAGATGGGGAACGGGTTGGTGCTCCAAGGGCTCGTGCTTACTCCTGTGACTTTCAAGCTCAGGTGGTGGGTGAGTGTCGAGCTGACAGCCATGCAGTTACTATGAAACCTAGTGATGAATTGTCAGAGTTGAAGGAGTGTTTACGGAGACAGCAAACGCAATTAGATCCGGTTGGGAAAGGAGCAGCCCACCGAGCAAAACCGTCTACGAAACAGCGGTAATATGAGGCAAAGCCCAAGAAGGACCGAAGCTCTGTCAGAGTCCGTGGGCGCTTCCACTCAGCCACTGCCCTGATCTTCTCCGGGTCTGTTGATACTCCTGCAGAAGAGATGACATGCCCCAGGTACTTAACTTCAGTCTGGAAAAAACTGCACTTCTTGAGCTTCAATTTTAGGTTATGTTGCTGTAGTCTTCCCAGGACAAGTTCTAGGCGGTGTAAATGTGATGCAAAGCTACTGGAAAAGATCACAATGTCGTCCAGGTACAGTAACAGGGAGTTGAAACACTCATCCCCAAAGATGCGCTCCATTAAGCGTTGAAAGGTACTGGGAGCGTTACATAGACCAAACGGCATCCTGTTGAACTCGAACAATCCAAATGGCGAACAAAACGCAGTCTTTGCCTTGTCCTGTTCGGCAACGGGAACTTGGTTATAGCCACTTGCCAGATCGACAGTTGAAAACAAAGTGGCACCAGTCAGGGCATCTAATGATTCCTCTATCCGAGGGAGGGGAAAGGCATATTTTCGGGTCCGAGCATTCAACTCTCTGTAATCAACACACAGCCTTATGGTCCCATCTTTTTTTTGCACAACCGCAATAGGGGAAGAGTAGGGACTGCAGCTCACCCGCACTACACCTCTGTCTAGAAGCTCACCAATGTGGGACCTAACCAGCTCATATTGAGAGGGGGGGAGCCTGCGATATCGCTGTCTCACGGGGGCCTCATCAACTAAGGGTCTCATGCTGCATGAGCCCAGTACACCCATGTCAGTATCACTCTGACTAAACACAGAACTATATTTATGGAGGAGGGCCCTACCCTCCTGCTCTTGACTGTGACTGAGGGGACTACTCTGCACTTGTAATGACTGAACTTGAACAGTGCACCCATCCTCACTCGACCTCTCTAGTGTGATTGTGTTGCTGTTTGTCGGTAATTGTGCTGCACACAACTCACCAAGGATGACTCGACGTGGAAGCCAGATATCTTCAGATGCAACATTAACTACCGGCACCCATACTTTCCCCTGTACTACTGAAAGAAAAGCCCTCGAAGCTAAAAGGCCATCTGGCATCCTGTTGATGGTGGGCTCAAACAAAGCAGAATGGAGAGCACGGCCAAATTGTTGAGTGCATGTGGCAGCAACCATTTTCAGTGACCCAGCTGGTACGCGGACAGGAGAGCGTCCATTCAATTTAACACATCCTAGTAAGCCAGATTCGGACAAACAGTCCAATTTGTGACACTCTGACAAAGCATCCTTCCAAACTTCGCTAGCTGTTTGTACAGTAGAAGACTGAAACAATGCTGAGCCATGCTGGTGAAAGAGCTCCTCATAGCAACCACTTATCACATTCATGCCTAAGAGGCCAGGCACCTTGGCTTTGTTCGCTTGACTAACTGGGTGAGGGAGGTCGCGGACAACCAGGACACCCCTACGTGGGAGGGCCTTTCCTAGAACTGTAATGTCTAGCTCTAGATACCCCAGATATGGAATCTCTAGGCCATTAACTGCCCTTAGTTGAAGCCAACTGCACTCTTGCAACTGTTTGTCACCCCAAGACTGAAATTGTTGTTTAAAGAAACTCTCTGATATAGTGGTTACCATTGACCCAGTATCAAGTAAGCAGGGAACTCTGACACCCCCCATCCCAACCTGTACCACAGGACAAGTCCCAATGAGTTTTAAGTGCTTTGAATTTACAAGTGAGCCGTTGAAATCCCCTTCTGACGGCCGGCTCGCTACACCAGAGGGGAATAGTTTCCCTGTTGCTCGGAAGCCTCAGCCGCTACACCCGTTTCCACCCCCTGGACAGCCACCCTTCCCCGCACATTAGACCCAGAGTTTCTAGGCAGTTCTACACGACAAAAACGGGCAATATGCCCTGGCTGGTCACAACTTAAACATATTGGTTTACCATCTGGTTGAAAACGATATGGCCTACGAGGGGGTCCACTAGGATCTGTACCGGTTGGTGCACCCCCCAGATGGCACCACTGGAGTCCTCCAGCTGCTGCTACCTCAGGCCCTACACAGTGAGGTACTTTCCGCTCTCCACAACTATCATGGGCACCAGGGTTGTGAGAGAACCACTCACTTGCTAAGAGGGCGTTGTTACTGGCCTGGACTGAGAAAAGCTGTGGAACGATGGTGTCAGCAGTGCGAGCGGTGTGAAGTGGCCAAGGCAGTCCAACCGAGGGTGCGAACCTTCCCAGGACATCTTCTGGCATCCAGGCCCCTTTAAGTGATCGCAGTGGACTTCACCACCTTAGAACGAACCAGTGATGGACAGGAAAACGTGTTGGTGGTCACCGACATCTTTTCCAAGTTTACTCAGGCATACCCAACACCTAATCAGAAGGCGAGTACGGTGGCTTGTGTACTCACAGAAAAGTGGTTTTACATCTATGGCGTTCCGCAACGTATCCACTCCGATCAGGGGCGTAGTTTTGAGAGTGATCTGTTGAAGAATTTGTGCAAGCTCTATGGGGTACAGCAAAGCCGCACTACCCCTTATCACCCTGAGGGAAATGGCCAATGCGAGCGGTTTAACCGTACCATGCACGATCTCCTGCGGACCCTCCCGGCGGCGAAGAAGAAGCAGTGGCCTAAACATCTACCTCAAGTAATATTTGCCTATAACACCACAGTGCATTCTTCAACAGGGTACTCTCCTTACGAGCTTATGTTTGGGCGCAAGCCTCTCTTACCAGTGGACGCTCTGCTTGGTTTACAAGAGGACGGTGCCACTGACGGTTCTATAGAAGACTGGGTGCAAGAACATCAGGAACATCTCCCGGTTGCATATGACCTTGCCATCTGGAAGGGGCAGCAGTCAAGAGAGCCCATCAGCAGCCCCAGGCCAACACCGATATTCTCCCTGTGGGTACAGTTGTTTACCGCCGCAATCACGTCCAAGGCCGCAACAAGATCCAGGACGTTTGGGGCCTGGCCAAGTACAAAGTGATAAGATGCCTGGATGATCTGGGTAGAGTCTATGCTATCAGCCCCCTAGATGGGGAAGGGCCTGTGAAGAACATCCACTGCACAGAACTACGGGTCTCCCCAGTTGACCGTTCCTTAGAGCCTGGACCTGATCCCAATGCTACAGATATGTGTGCAGAGCCATCTGTGCCTTACAGAGAAAGCGACTCAGAGGAAGAGAGTGACCAAGGGAGCCTGCTGATGGCGAAGCCTTTCCAATTCTGGGAGGACAGTGAGCCCACCTTGGCCAACCCCTCTGGAAGTTTAGAGACCTGCACACAGAGTGATCCAGTAGGAGGCTCAACCTCCGGAGACCTTTTACCAGCACCTTCCATTGGTCAGCCCAGTGAACCCCAAGACTCCCCAGGCCCTCCATCACCACGGGTGCCAGAAGAACAGCTGAGGGAAAGTAGTGTGTCCCCAGAGGCTACGGTCCGGCGGTCCGCTCAGACAACTGCAGGACGGCACACCAACCCCTATCATCCTACCACAGTCTGCAACCGCAGTGGAGGTCGAGGGGCTATCAGGGACTGCAGCTCACCCGATGGTAGGGACCTCAGGCTTGCTTTAGGTTATGGGACCAGTTTAAATGGGGTGGGTCACCGGGACGGTTCCCTTTGAAAGTTGGGGTGGATGTAGCCCATGGCAGCACTTTGTACGCTTTTTCTGATACATTAGATTATTTCCTCCTCCCCCTTTCTGTCTGCGCACATTCACGGTCAGGCATTAGGGCCCAGCGGGAACGTGGTTAATGAGGTCTCACTTAGGCCTTAAAACGTCATTTGTAAATCACCTGGCACGAGACGCCGAGCCTATCGAGATGAGACGCCGAGCGCTATCAAGAGCTTCCATTTGCTGCACCATAGGCTATTCAGTGCGATCTGTCAACAATATTGCAAAAAGTACGGGTACATCCATTTTTAATTTTGGGCCTAGAAATTTCATATCACAGAGGTACAGGTGAATTACAGGATAATAGAAGTAGATAAACCCCTCAATAATTCTTTTCCCATCTCATATGACAACAAAATTAAAAAAAGAAAAATTGAGCCTGGCTTTATCAGACAATCTGATTTTGTTTTTTTTAAATGTATGCAAATTAGCGCATTTTTAATGAGATAAGGCCTAATTTGCATATTTAACCCTTTAGGCGCCAGAGGTTTTTTCTGAAACGATCAATTTTGACATCCTCATTTCAAAAGGCTATATCTTAAAAGTGATAAGAGATAGAGACTTTCTGTAAATTAGAGAAATATTAAGGATGACCCAAAGTTTATGTAGAGATTAAATGTTTATATCTAATTTGCATATTATGACGTCATATGGTGGCGGCCATCTTGGATTATAGAATTTTCATGAAGTCGCATGTTTGAATGATAAAATACACCACTTCTTTCCCCCCAAAATGTCCCTCACCTTCTGTATGCTATATTGCACAATACTGAATGTTCAGGTAAATAGTAAGTAGTGAACAAACTGTGTAAATCATTACTAATAAATGGCAGAAACAAACCAAATGCATGTAGCGGTAAACTGGCCTTTTGCTGTAGAGATTTTCCATTTACTACATACAGTAGGCACTCTGATTCCATGTATGGAGCACATATATATTATTCAGATGACACACAAACACAAGTAGACAAGACCTGTTAAGTTCAAAAGCTCATTTGCCACGGCAAGGCACAGATCAGGAGTGAGATGACGAGACAAGACAAGAGACAATGTTAGTATTTTTTTTTTCTTGTTGTTGTTTTTGTTGATGTTTTTTTGTTTTTTTTCTTAGCTGACAAAGACACACACATCACAAGGACATGAACACACAAAAAGGAACACATAGTGTATGTCCTAAATGATCAGGGAAATAGATAGCAAATCAACAGTGGAAATCATTACTAATAAATGGCTGACATTTTTTTTTTATGTAGCAGGCCTCTTGCTGTAGAGATAATGACTCCCTATCCCTATCCATACAGGGCCGGCATTCCCATCATCTTGTGATAGACTTTGCATGACCTAATGTGTGTGTGTGTGTGTGTGTGGGAGAGGGAGAGAGCGTGTCACCACCTCCACCATGCGAGCAGCATGGCCAGATCTGCCTCGCGCGCCGAGTGGAGAGAATTTGCGCAGCTCGGACTAGGCCTACTGTCATTCTCATTGCGACTCCCCACACTGCCACTACGTTTCCCCCTAACTGTCCTATGAGCACTTCGACCTCGTCTAACATACCCAGTGGCATTAGACAAAGGCTCCACCACGTTACTGTCGCCGCGATTGTGGAGAGGCACACGTTCAGAAGACAGAAGCTAGCGCTATGGACATTAGGCTACCTCCAGCCTCGTTCGCCACACCACTAACACCCTGCTAACTTCCCGATGAACACTCCGAACTCGTGAAACATTATTCCCACCAGTGACATTGGGCAAACGATTCAACGTTTGTGCTTGGTGTAAGCTAAACTATGGAGTAAACTCTCACTTTGTCCAGCTGCATCATTGCAAGGCAGGGACGCATCTGAAGCCTCACTAAATGAATCACCGTCATTTTCTGAAGGCAGATATTCCCCTTCAGAATCAGGGTCCGCGAATAGAAGACCCAACACTTCATTTCAGGTAAACTTTTTTGATGCCATTAGACGATAATCTAATGCAAATACTCGCTGACGTTGACAATATCGCTCTGTTAAAATAGCTCACACGCACACTAGCTCCGGTATTGCACGCACTGATTCACTGCAGCTGCAGCGCGAAAGTTTTGTTTAAAGCATGACTTTTTTCTGACTCAGGGATGACTTATGACATGTCTGCCATCTAGTGGAGTGGAGGTCGAACGAAATATGACACCCTATTTGACTAAATCGGCCGTTTTATTCAGTACCGCATCTTGTCGACTGTGGCGCCTAGAGGGTTAAACATTAAAATATAAAAAACTTTCAATACATTTTTTCTTAGCTTAACATGAGTAATCAACTGAGAAAGTTTCATGGTGATATCTATTATTTAACATTTTACCATCTGACATCTGACCTCAGAGGTCAAATTGAGAATGCCTCCAGAACTTAAATTAAAGCTTAGGTCATCAAGAACAAACCCTGAAAGTTTCATGCTTCTTTCCTAAAAAGCAAGCTTGTCCCTATTTTAAGAGCTTAACAGCCCCACTACCAACATTAGGCAACTTGATGTGCTCTCTTGCTTGTTCCCGTATGATAAAACAAACTGAATACACACATCGGTGCACAGTTGTTTTGCTGACGCCAAAGGTTTAGCCAACATCTCTGTATTCGGCACACGTAGCAAGTTTATGCAACTAGTGCAGTGCCCGTTCAAACATGCCATTCCTGTCGAAACCCGTAGCAGGTATGCCTGCTTTAAAAAAAAGGATGATAGGAAAAAAACATCATTCCAGCTAAGCGTTCAATAATAGCCTAGGCTACTGAATATTATAATAAATCAGATGACGGAATGAATTCCGACCGCAGAGAGGAGGGTGTCCATTTCACTCAACGTAGGCAAAGTGTCCCTAAATTGGAATCAAAAGGTGTTGCATTTTATTTATGCGCATTACCACGGATGTGCATCACTAACCCATGAGTTGGATGGAAACGCTGAGGTCGTTGATTTTATCTCGAATCAGATGCAAGGGGTGACTGTAGCTAGACGTCTCGGTCATTTTCCCGTGATCATGAATTAATTGTGTTGTGAAGGAGAAATGTTGTATTGCTAACATTTTTATGAAATATAAGTGATTATTAATCATTTTATATGTATTAGAAGTGAATACTAATCTACATGTATTACATAGAAGTGATTAACATTTAATTTTCTTATATTCTGTGTATGCTTTCTATACATTCAATACTGTGCATCAACTTTGCTTTGTGTGTCATTTTGCTCTCTCCATGTCACGACTCTAATAAAGGGCATCCGACCCCCTTTGTCATGAGTTAAGGGTATTCTGCCTGAGGCAGTAATATTAGGAATACCCCGACAGGAACTAGACTATGGCAAGAAAATGCTGAAGTATGTATATGTATTATATTGACCAATTATCTACTTACTTGGAAGAGCCACATGACTTGCTTATGGCGCATGGATCACATGCTATGTCCAAGAAGTGTCCATGTATTGTTGTATTTCTGCATGTATGGGGATTTTTGGAAAAGACCATTGTACTCATGTGATTTGTATTACCAATGTAACTAACATGCATAAGATGGGGCCTCGCCCTAAAGAACTTTGTGTAGTGTTACTGGAACATGCTGTTGCTAGTGACCTGCTCCCGGTATCGTGAATAAACCTGCAGTGGTTCCTCACACCTGAGTGTTGCCTGGATATTTTTGACCACAGTTGTTTTCCAGAGATCACAAATTAATTATTTTGATACCCCGAGATAACAAGGTGAAAAAAATAATGATATGACGTGGGCTAATAAAATGATTAAGCGATGGCGAAATTTTAAAAAGATCTTAACCGGCCACTGAGCCTCATTAACCGGTTAAAGTCGGTCCCCGAAAATTCTATAACTGCCAATTATGATACCCGTGTCCTGTCGCGCGTCTTTCTCTGCCCGTGAAACAAGTTATCCCCCCATTTTAGAATGGTTAGGCTCCCGTCACACAATGTTAGTTATTGCCCTTTGTATTATACATTTCCCCAATCATTGTCCATTACTTGTGGAGGAATAAGGGTTTTGTTTTGGGGAGAAAAATAATTGCTTTCCCTGCGCACCCACGCACAGGCACACATTAAGGTACTGAACGTCTAAGCGTCTTTTTCTCAGCTGCCAGCGTCCGTTTTACATTATAACCCTATGGAGTAGGCCGTGTTTTCAAAAAAGTCGTCGGCTTCTTTTAAAACGCGACTGCAACCGTCTTTTTCTGCAGCTCAGAAGTTTATGGCAAGCCGTTCAAGACAAAACGTCTGTCAAAATAACTCCCCCACGTGTAGATTTGCGTCTGACGTCAGAGGTAAAAAAATGACGTCTGGGTGATTTGCTGCAATGCCAGAGCCTTTGTGCCAGAGCAGACACAGCATTGGCTGCTGGAAACAGGAAATGCAGCCGCTATAGTTGCAGCAGAAGAAACAAGATGCCAGAGCAATGTGCAGCATATTCCTGCTCAAATCGGCGGACCATCGCAAACAGGGCTCGGGGGATTACTTTTCACAAGTAAGATTTAACATTATCATACTATTGGTTGTATTTTGTGAATGCAATATTACCAGAGTTGAAAAGGAGCAAGGATCTTTGTTATTGTATGTAAATCGTAGCCAGCTAGCTAGGCTACTTGCTAGTGTTCAGGTGTTCACCCGGCTATGAACTGAGACTTGATGAGTCATATTCCGTAACACTGACTTACATTACAACTGACACAAGAATGCTATTGTAGAATTGAATCAAATATTACTAATATAACATTGGCCGGCGAATTTTACACAAAGTGGCACAGACTGTAGCCTATTATCGGGCAGTTGCTACTTGTAGCATAGCTAGTAATAAGTGTGTTGGTGGTAGCTTCACTATTTCCTGAATAAACTAACTTTTCAATAGCTTAACTTCTTTATATGAAGTAGCTTGGCCCAACAAGCTACACTTTTGTCATGTGAAATTAGCACAATTTAAAGTAGCTTCCTATGTAGTGAACTAGCCTACTGCTGTGTTTGTGTTACTAAGCTTGCTACATTTGACTGGGGTGGTAGTTTTGTGTAGTGAAGTTTTATTCATGGCAGAGTAACTGATAGTTTTGCTCACTACAATTCCCAAGTAGCTTGCCCAACACTGTATTATTCACATGTAATTCACTCTAACAAAAATAAGATGCATCTCAAATCCCTTTTTATTCATTTATTTATTTTATATCTCCCCAGAACTGCCTTGCACTTGTTGTTGCCACGGCCCTGGTCACGGGGGAAGCCGTGCCTGCCCATCTAAATTATGTAAGCTACTAATGAAGCCTCTTCCTCCGGGAGGAGGGCACGGCTGGGGTGGGGCTGGTAGGCGTAGCGGCCTCGCCGATGGTCCTGGAGAGTGTTGTGGGGGATGCCGTAGCGGGCCCCCACCGTTCTCAGGCTCCCTTGTATGCTTTGTTTTGTTTTGCCATTTTCTAAAAGCACACACACACGCACAAAACACTTTGAGTTTTCTGTTTTATGATTTTTAAAGAATAAATGGTTAATTCATTCAACTGTTTCATTAGTTCTTTGAGATCACTGGGTTGAAGCAAAATGTTTACATTTGTCTTGCATGGCTTACATTATAACTATATATATAAACTTAATAAAACGTGTTCATTAGCTAGTTCCTTGATCACTGGGTTGAAGCAAAATGTTTACATTTGTCCTGGTGGCTTACATTAATGTGAGGGGGCGGGGAGAGGCTATATAGCGTCTGGCGCTTTTCATTCAAGTGTTCAAAAACTTTCTAGCACACGCCAAAGTGCAGTTTCTTCTGCTTAAGCTGCTACCTTACTTACCTTGTTTATTGACACCCTGCCTCATCGTGCAGGGTGTCTTATAGCAGTTAGATTTCATTATGACACATTTGACTCTTTTGTCTTTAAAAGACCTTATGTCGCTGATCTGCAAAATATTATTAATCACAAAAAATGGCGCGTTCAGTCATCGGTCGTTTCCGAGACCTCGTGAACATAGTTTTTAAACCGCCGTTTTAAATGGGGTTTTATTAACCTTATAACACTCATTTTAGGTTAGAAATGTTCAACATCAATAACCATTATGTTCAACTTCAATACTATAGACCACATGACCAAAACTTTTTTTGAGGGGTATGCAACAACAATATTGGCGCCCCCCCCAAAAAAAAACCCACACAAACAACTAAAGCAAAATAATTTACACTATTACTGTGCATTAGTGTGTATTGAATATGTTTTTAAAGAAATGCTGCCAATTTGATGTTTAACTTGTTGTTATACTTGATAAGTATTGATAAATGATGCATTATTGTCACTTTCAGAAAGTCTAAACGGTTCTCATAACGTCCTTTTGCCAGCTATTGTTCACAGGCTGATAGGCCTACTCTAGCCTTGTTTGTTTGCACCACATTGACAACACAATATTAAGTCATTACAAGGAGCCTTCATTGTTAGGATATGGAAACATGTAATGAGTTGCTGCTAGCGTGACATTTCTGTTTGCAGTTGGCCATTAAAAGTGCAGTATGAGCATGGTAGCCACCTAGCTATCTGAATGGAATAGGCTATGTTTCAATCGGCATTATGCTTAACAAACGCTAGTTAGTCTGTTAACACATATTTGCAAGCCTCCAAGCACAGACGTCATCACTTTAAATCCTACCTGTTGCCTTTCACCGTCCACTTATTTAACTGCTGTTGCATCCCTTGACATGCTATCTCCTTTTCCCTCTTTCTTTTTCTATTTTTAGCCGCCAACAGCTTTTTTTGCTGTATCCATCTTTTTCCATAGACGGGAACTCACTTCTCGTAGGCCTATCTGCTCGCTCAGCGCTGACGGCGCCCCCACTCCCTCTTCTATGTCAAAATTCTATGATGGAATCTTATGAGATATAGGCGCCTACTCTAGGTTAGTCCTCTAAAATGTTATAGAACATTGAGAAAATGTTGAAATGATTTAGAAACAGACAGCAGTAGCTACATATAGAAAATACCAAATATATTATTTTATTTTTTTTACCATCGCTTTGGCGCCCCTATGCGCCGCATATAGCACATACCCACTTTTTGCGCCACTGCCTCCTTCACTGGAGTCAACGCGAGATCCCTGCCCACCGCCATTTTTAAATGCTACTAGGGTGTCATTGTACTTACCAGTGAAATGTCGTCTTCAAAGGGCGTGGACTTCGATAATTTGTGAAGAAGATCAAAGAGGACAAAACACAGTTTCCAAAGATATATATAACTTTATTTAACCTGGAAGTGATTAATTGTACATTCGATTCAAAGGGTCGCTGTACGGATTCATGTTACGGAAGCGCCGCTGTACGGATTGTGATGCGGAACTGCTAGGCATATGCTAAGTTAGTCTTTCGTGTCTTCGTTTGCCATTACATTGTTCCCAGCTAACGTTATGTGGCGGTTACGTAACTTTATTACCAAACATACGTTGCCGCCAAGTTCTAACGTTGCCGATACGTGCGGGTGAAAGACGTGATTACGTTGCCGCAACATATCTTGGCAACGTTTCTCGCACGTAACCTCCACGTAACCGCCACATCGCGGCAACCAAAAGACATACTGGCGACATTGTAGCAACCTTCCTGAGAAAGGTTGCCATAATGTCGCCAGCACGTTAGGGCGGATCTGCATGTGCAGTCCTCATTTGCCCATAGAATCCACAAAATCTAGTCACATTCATATACCTGCATTCTGGCTGGTGGCTGTTGCTAATATTGACCCCAAGCCTATTCAAGACAGCTGCACTAACAAGTATCAATTTATGACTGCCACGCACAAAATGTAGTTGAGATAGCCTAGACAAGCCACATTCATATTTTACCTGCATTTTGACTGGCTGTTGCTAATGTTGAGCCTATTCAAAAGAAAAGACAACTGTACACTAACAAATTATATTTTATTTAAAATAATGTGGAAATTCAATTTTGCGGATGGTCTTCCACCTGCTGTTCCATCCGACCCTGTGAAGAACAAATAAAAGAGAACAGGTGAGTGCATTTACAGTATATTAATGTTACATTCAGTCAACAGTCATTTTACATTTAGTCAAAACTTAAATAGGATATGCCAATAGCTGGTTACGCTAGACTTTTTTGCTGCTGCTGGGTCAATCCTTCGCCCTTGCACTTGTAGCCTAGATCAAGTGTGAGGATGCCGTTGCGGCAACGTAATTTGTTTACTTAATGGCAACTTCCTGTAGGCAACGTTGTGGCAACGTCACTTACACTACCAAGAGGCAACGTTATCAAAATTAACAAGCCATTACGTTGCGGCAACGTAATTTGTTTACTTAATGGCAACTTCCTGTAGGCAACGTTGTGGCAACGTCACTTACACTACCAAGAGGCAACGTTATCAAAATGACCAAGTCACTACGTCGTGGCAACGTAATTTGTTTACTTAATGGCAACTTCCTGCAGGCAACGTTGTGGCAATGTTGCCACAACGTTGCCAGAAAGTAATGTCGCCATGACCAAATGGCAACTTATAGGCAACGTTGCCATTTGGTCGTGTGTTAGCTGGGTTACAATTATCATCATGCCATAGTCAACACACAGCCACTAACAAGCAGTAAAAAGTATAATAATAAAAGTTTTTAGGCCTATATGTTCTAACTGTTTACATAATGGGTAACATGCTTCACATAAGCCTTATTTAGGTTAATAGTGGCGATTTTTTTTTAGCTGCGCAGACAGGACCTGTCATGTAAGGCGTACAAATAGTCACTATAGTAACCGGTAAACTGTTTTCGGAATGGCTACGTGAGCTCTGCTGCGGCAGAGCCATGGCTCTGTGCTGTGGTTGCACTTCCGCCTAAATTCCGCCGTGGGACGGCTCATGCTCACATTTATCATTTTTAGATATTGAGTGATCATATCGCCCCATACAATACCAATAGCACGTGTGTGCGCAGTGTAATAACAGACGCTGGCTGGCATTCGGGAGCTTTAAAAATAGTGTTTTTTTTTTTATAGTGGATGGAATCCACTATCTTGAAATCTCCTGGCTTCTTCTTCTTATTATAGTGCATGAAAATGCACTATACTGTTCTTCCAAAATGTCTTATTACAGTGCATGAAAATGCACTGTACTGTTCTTCCTAGGCTTCTTATTCTTATTATAGTGCATGAAAAATGCACTGTACTGTTCTTCCTAGGCTTCTTCTTCTTCTTCTTCTTCTTCTAACGCGTTTAATGCAGCTTCAACCGTTTAACGTAGAAACTTCATTCAAACTATGTTACGTAGGTCTTACTTGGGAAATGATTAGCTACTTAACATGTTAGCATGCTAGTTAGCATAGTTAGCATACCTACTAAAAATGATTAGCTAGGTTAGCTAAGTCACATGGTTAGCATGTTAGCATGCTAGTTAGCATAACTGCTAAAAATGATTACCTAAGTTGGCTAAGTCACATGGTTAACATAGTTAGTGTGTTAGCATGCTAGTTAGCACAGTTAGCATAACTACTAAAAATGATTGGTTAGGTTAGCTAAGTCACATGGTTAGCATAGTTAACATTGTTAGCATGCTATGTTTGCATTTTCATGCACTGTATTTCCTTCAGGAAATGCTTTTCTAGTTACAGTGCATGAAAATGCACTGTACTGTTCTTCCTAGGCTTCTTATTACAGTGCATGAAAATGCACTGTACTGTTCTTCCAAGGCATTTTATTATTATTCTTCTTCTAACGCACTTAATGCAGCTTCAACCGTTTAACGTAGAAACTTCATTCAAACTATGTTACGTAGGTCTTACTTAGGACATGGGTGCTATGTATTTTTCAGCTTTGTAACTTTTATACTTTTTAAACTATTAATTAAAAACTGTTCAAAATTTCCCCATAGACTTAACATGGGCTGATGACATCACAATAGAGCCGTTAAGCAATTAGAATCCTATGGCAGGTGTTCGGGCCACCTGGACCAACTGCCAGTCTCAGGCTTTAAGCATACAAACTGGCCCTATTAAGACTACACATCCTGTTCAACTGCTTCCTCTGCCAAAAACTGTTTCAAAATAAAAGTCCTCACTATAATATTTTACTGTTAAACAATTTAACCCTTTAAACTACTGAACTTTTTAACTGTTCAGCCATTGTAACTGTTACTTGTCATCAACTATGACTCCTACCCACTGTAGCTAGTTAGCATGGTTAGCATAGTTAGCATTGCTAACATTGTTAACATTTTTAGCAAAACTGCTAAAAATGATTATAGTCCAGGCATTCTGTGAGAAAAAACACCCAACCCAAAACTAATTGCAACAGAATTTTTTTTGTTCATGTTTTTCATAAAAGCATGAAACTTAGTACAATTGTACAGTTTGAAGCCCTGAACATTTTCAGATTAAAACTGGTATAAAAAAAAACCTAATAGTTGCCATGGCAACCATTACACATTTTACTACAAATGAATTAGACCTATATTTTGCATCATATTTCCTGAACCAAACATGGTATATCAGAACAAGTGATGTATTGATGGTCCAGGATTTTCATGACACCACATACGACATCACACCGTATGGCATTTATAACAATATTTGAAAAATTAAACATTTTGTCCATCATATGAATCGTAACATTTCCTGTCAGATTTCCGCCATAGAACAGGAGTTGTATCCACAGCTCATCAGCTGTCAGAAAACTGTCATCAGCTGTCTGGTGCTTTATGCCTTAGAGATTTCCTAAAAGTAATAAGTGAAAGTAGGCCTATGGCAATGACAAAGATTCTAGAGCATTACACTCTAAGATATTTGGCCTAATGGTAGTTGGTAAATTTGTATTTATAAGGTTCTAACTTAGAATTCCAATTCGGTTAAAATTTGTTCATCCAAATCAGACATTTGGTGAAATCTTGTAAGATTTTGTGCAATTTTGGTGAAATATTGGTTTCACTTCAGAAATTCAGGCCAACTTAAGCAGGTAAGTTTGTCATCCAGTGTGTTACACATAGAGTTATCTAGAAATGTAAACTACTTTAGTATTTTGTGTGCAGTGGATTAAACAAAGAGGAAGGCTAACCTAAGATTAAAAACACATTCATTTAGAGCCTATCTCACTCAATAATTAAATGGTGGTGGCATATCTGTCTTCATTTCAGGGCAACAGCATGGAAACATGTGTATTCTGTGATCACCCTGTGTCAGACGATGATCAAGCTACGTCTGCCCTTGGGGAAAAGGGGTGTGAAGGTATTTTCAAAGCGGCAGAGGCTCGTGGAGATACGATACTTGTTCAAAGTGGACAGAGGGTTCATAAGAAATGCAGAAAAGACTACTGCAACCCAATCTGAATTTCAGGCCATAAAAGGCATTCTGGAGCTATTGAGTCTTTACATCCTGCCCAACCTGTACTACATTCCATGGAACAAAAATTCTCATTTGATGTAAACTGTCTATTTTGTGGACAGCCGGCAAAATATGACGGAAAGAAAAGAGGATATGAGATGTTCCCTGTGAGAACAAAAGATTTTCAGGATTCTGTGCGTGAGCTATGCTTTGAGCGCAATGATAGCTGGGCTTTAAAAGTTCTGGCAAGAATAGAATTTGTTCAAGATCTTCACGCTGCAGATGCAGTCTACCACCAACAGTGCAGTGTGAATTTTCGAACAAAAAAACAAATACCTCACCCTTATGATGAGAATCTGTATTGTCCAAAGAAAAAGGGCAGGCCTCATGATCTTGCCAGAACAGAAGCATTCCTGAAGGTAGTCAAATATTTAGAGCAGAATGATGATGAACAGATCACACTAGGAGACACACATTCACACATTCCATGGTATGGGCATCATAGCAGGAGTTACACCACAGACCAAAGGGCCCAAACCAATACCTCGGATAACCATGACATCACATGATATAGCAGCAGTTGGATGTGTCAATATCCACATTTGGAAGTCAAAGACCCCTAGCCTCTCATCCATGTCTTATGGAAAGATTGAGAATGCCACATACGTGGATAATGACTCTAACCTGCAGCTACTCTGAAAGTCTCTCGGGCCCTAAAACCTAAACTGCCTGGGTGGTCAGGACTAATGCAACAAATCCACAAAGGAAATCACCCTGGGAAGTCATCAGTTGTTTTCATGCCTATGATAGACATGAGTCCTACAGATATGTCTTGTGTGTATTCCACCCTGAAGTTTGTTTGTGAACAAGCAAAGAAATATAGTGTTACTCCCATCATCACCTTTGATCAGCCACTTTGGTGGAAAGCTATGACCATCATTGAGAGTGAACCACAAGACAGTGATCTTTGCCAGATAGTGCTCCGTCTTGGAGGTTTCCATACAATGATGAGTTTCCTGGGATGTATTGGCTACCTGATGGCAGCATCAGGCCTACAGGAGCTACTAGAGACTATTTATGCAAAGAATGCTGTTGTGCATATGCTGTCTGGAAAGGCAACATCTCGTGCTATCAGAGGACACTTCTTGGTGGATGCAGCATTGAATACACTAATTTTGTCGGAGGTATACAACCATGTCCTCCCCCAAACCACCCAATGGCATGCAGGTGTTGCTGAAATATGTGGAAACTCTGCAATCCAATCAAATGAACATCTGGAACAGCCACCCCAGACAACACAGAGATGCACTGTGGATAATGATGATCTGCTTCTGGCCACTAAGTTACTAGAGAGAATGATGAAAAATAACATCAGCTTCATGGAGATTGAAGATTCATCAGTCTTGAAAAGAATGGAGGGAAAGATGGATGAAGCAAAAGAGAAAATGAAAAACTCACGGACTGCTACCCTATGGCTTCAATATATGGACATGATAGACATACTCAGGCGGTTCATTTTGGCAGAGCGTCTGGGAAACTGGAAACTTCACATCAACACACTTTCTGACATGCTGCCATACCTAGCTGCATTTCAAGTCAGCTAATCTGTACCTGCAAAAAATGTCCAAACTTGAACATGAACAACCTGCCACTTTTCAACACTTTGAGGGTGGTCTCCATGTCATCAGGAGAAGTGATCGCCTTTGGGCTGGCCTCTCCACGGACTTAGTCATTGAGCAGGTACTGATGAGAAGCATGAAGACGAATGGTGGTCTGACAAGAGGTAAAGGCATGACAGAGTTGCAGCGGGTGACCCGGTTGCTGTCAATGCCTGCATGTGCTGAGGTCAACAATGCCATGCAAGAAGTCACCGGAACAGCATTCACAACAAGTGAACAGCATAAGGACAGCATGCAAGCAAGAATTGAAAAGGATCAAAAAGACATCCAAGAGCTTGAGAATTTCCTACAACATCGGAACCCTTTCACATCAGACCCTTCCCTCCGCAACATCACTAGTGGAGTCACAGCTGACAGCTCTGCTAATGTAGATAAGGCCAAAGATGTTGGTCTGCATATCTTACATAAAATGGAGGGAAAGAATGTTGCAGAGTATACTTTTAGGAAAAATGATTGGCTGCTAGTGTCACTGCTCTAACATGCCATCAAAGCTGATGGTGAATTTGTGCAGGTTGCTCCTGAGCTTTTGTTCCAGCGCTACATTGCTGCATCAGAATACATGGAGAATCCTGATGAAATCTTCCGGTATGAATTATGCGGACATCCTCCTGCATTGTTTGATAACATGGGGATGATGAGGAAGGCTAACAAACCAGCACTCACAGATGCTGTATTAGCTCTACATACGCCTGATGAACATGACCCCTCATGTAATGTCCATTTTGTACTTGATGGAGGCTCTCTCTTGCAAAAGTTACCTTGGCCACGTGGGCTTACCTATGGTGCCATTGCAGATTTATACATCAACCACGTAAGGAAGAAATACGGCCAATCAACTGTGATTGTATTTGATGGATATGACAGTGGACCATCTACCAAGGACAGCACACATCAGCGTCGCAGAAAAGGATATATGGAGCCAACAATTACCTTCACAGAAGATATGGTATGTAACTCCCAAAAAGAGAATTTCCTGTCAAACAAGGCAAATAAACAACGGATGTTAAATCTCATGGTAAGAAAGTTTCAAGATGAGAGTTTCAGAGTCTTCCATAGTGATGGAGACGCTGACCTGCTGATTGTGCAGACAGCAGTACAGGAGGCTATAACTGAAAAAACTGTCGTTGTCGGAGAAGACACAGACTTGCTGGCTTTGCTGTGTCATCATGTAAACCTGGACAGTCACAGTCTTCCTTAAACAGGATGGAAAGAGAACACGAATTTGGAACATTACCAACTTAAAAAAAGACTTGGGTGAAGTTTGTAAATATATCCTCTTTGGGCATGCAGCATTAGGCTGTGATACAACATCAAGCCTCTTTGGGGTTGGAAAAGGCGCCGCCTTAAAACTGATAGTAAAAAATGAACACTTTAGGAAACAAGCAGCTGTGTTCTATAATGAGTTTTCAACCAAAAAAGAAATTGAACAAGCCGGACAAGCAGTGCTTCTGATTGTTTATGGTGCAAAACATGTGAATATTGACAGACTTTGACATAAAATATTCAGTAAAAAAGTTGCGACGAGTTCGACCTTTGTCCATCCACAAGTGCTACCTCCTACTGCCTCAGCCACAAAATACCACAGTTTCCGTGTGTATTTGCAAGTACAGGAATGGTTAGGTAGAGCAGACCTGAATCCAACTGATTGGGGCTGGCATCTGGTAGATGGAAAACTCATCCCTAAAGAAACAGACCTTCCCCCAGCTCTCCTGAAAGTAATTAGGTGCAACTGCAAAACAGATTGTACTAGAGCAACCTGCAGTTGCAGAAAGCATGGGCTCCAGTGCTCTCCAGCCTGTGGGGATTGTAGGGGTGTAAATTGCACAAATGCTCCTCATCCAGAAATTTCAGGCCCCTGATGAAGACGACATGTAAATAAATTTGTTTGTGTAAATGAAGCAGTGTGTCTGATCAATTCGATTTACTGAGAGAAAAATCATATTCATTAATTATGTACAGCTTTAACATTGTAGAACAATTTAGCAACAAATCTGTTTGAAGTATAAATTGAACAACTCTTTGAAAATATAAAAGATTTTTACTCAACAATGCAAGATTCTAAAATTCCATGTTAGTTTAAATGGGGTCCAATATTCTTTAGAATGCTTATTCTAAAACATTCTAATCACTGTTTTGTCAGAATTTCCTGAAGGATAATGCATAAAAACAACCCTCATTTTAACATATTTCCACCAACTGGATTTTCATGGACTTTTACTATGGTGTTTAGATCACCAATTGAAATATAAAAATGGAAAAATAAATTCTGTTGCAATTAGTTTTGGGTCAGACCTTACTTTGCCTGGACTATTAGCTAAGTTAGCTAAGTAACATGGTTAGCATAGTTAGCATGTTAGCATGCTAGTTAGCATTTTTAGTAAAACTGCTAAAAATGATTAGCTAAGTTAGCTAAGTAACATGGTTAGCATAGTTGGCATGCTAGCATGTTAACATGCTAGTAAGCATTTTTAGCAAAACTGCTAAAAATTATTAACTAAGTAACATGGTTAGCATAGTTAGCAGGCTAGCATGCTAGTTAGCATTTTTAGCAAAACTGCTAAAAATGATTAGCTAAGTAACATGGTTAGCATAGTTAGCATGCTACCATGCTAGTTAGCATAACTGTTAAAAATGAAAACATTAGCTAAGTTAAGTAACTTGGTTAACATTATTATCTTTGATAACATAGTTAGCATAACTGCTAGCAAACATTAGAGCCATTCTACCTGTCAGTTATCGTCAATTATCTACCTAAATAATTTAACCAATTAAATTATCCACCTATTTAACCGTTCAATCATTCCAACTATATCAAACCTTATCTACCAAGCAAATCATTTACCTATATAAACTATCCACCTATTTAACTGTTCAGTCATTCCAACTATATTAAACCTCATCTACCTAGCAACCAATATAGTTTGTTTTTACTCTGTATGATATTTTACATCATCTAAGTCACATGGTTAGCATAGTAGCATGTTAGCATTTTTTTCAAAACTGCTAGAAAACATGAGCTAAGTTAACTAAGTAACTTGGTCAAAATAATTAGCTTTGTTAGCATACTGCTAGCAAACATTAGAGCCATTCCAACTGTCAGTTATCGTCAACTATCTATCTATATACAGCCTTTAAACTATTTGTCTACCAACACGCATTAAACTATCAGTATGTCAACAACCTTTAAACTATCTACATATAACTTTTAAACTTTCAACATTCATTAAACTATCTGTCTATTAAACTATCTACATTCAACTTTTAAACTGTCTACGTCTAAACCATCAACTTTTTATTAAGCTATGCTATGTCTGTCCTAGCTTCATTTTCATGCACTCGTAATTCCCTGGAATTACATTTTCTAGTTCTTATTACAGTGCATGAAAATGCACTGTACTGTTCTTCCTAGGCTTCTTCTTATTACAGTGCATGAAAATGCACTGTACTGTTCTTCCTAGGCTTCTTATTCTTATGCTTCTTCTTATTATAGTGTGGGGCGGAAGCTGCACTGAATACAACAGGAAAGCCCTGCAGCGCATAGTGAACACAGCTGGAAGGATTATTGGTGCTTCACTCCCCTCCCTGAAGGACATTTACACCACCCACCTCACCCGCAAGGCGACCAAAATTGTGAGTGATGCAAGTCACCCCGCTCACAATCTGTTTGATCTACTGCCCTCTGGGAAGAGGTACAGAAGCCTGCGCTCCCACACTACCAGACTCACCAACAGCTTTATACACCAAGCTGTAAGGATGCTGAACTCTCTCCCTCCTCTCCCCCCTCCACCCTCAGCTACATAACATCCTGGACATTGGACCCAAAATGGCCGCCTGCACTACTCCACTTGCACACTTGCACACTTGTACACTTTACACAACACTTCTGCTGCTCTTACATAACTTGCACCACTATGCCACTTTCTTTCTTACTTAGGTCAAACAGAACTACCCAAGCCTTTTATTGGCCTGACTTTGCACTAGTATTTTATTGACTGTCTATGCACAATTTCAACCAAATTTTGCTGCTCTTATTTTTTCATTATTATATGTGCCCACTTATTTACTTACTTTTTTGTTTACTTGAATGTCATGTTTGTCTGTGGACCTAAATTGGCAAAATATGTCTTGTCTTCACCGTGGGATAGTGAGAAACGTAATTTCGATCTCTTTGTATGTCTGGAACATGTGAAGAAATTGACAATAAAGCTGACTTTGACTAGTGCATGAAAATGCACTATACTGTTCTTCCAAAATTTGTTATTACAGTGCATGAAAATGCACTGTACTGTTCTTCCAAGGCAATTAGAGTGCATGAAAATGCACTCTACTGTTATCCGAATTATTCTTATTACAGTGCATGAAAATGCACTGTACTGTTATTCCAAGGCATTTTATTATTATAGTGCATGAAAATGCACTATACTGTTCTTCCAAAATTTCTTATTACAGTGCATGAAAATGCACTGTACTGTTCTTCCTAGGCTTCTTCTTATTACAGTGCATGAAAATGCACTGTACTGTTCTTCCTAGGCTTCTTATTACAGTGCATGAAAATGCACTGTACTGTTCTTCCAAGGCATTTTATTACAGTGCATGAAAATGCACTGTACTGTTCTTCCAAGGCATTTTATTATTATTCTTCTTCTAACGCACTTAACCCTTTCGTGCCCGTGCCGAACATTCCATTTTTGGTGCTGGATGACCTCCTTACACAAAAAACCTTATTTCTTGAGTATAATACATACCATCAATGGGATATACATACCATTGTAATCAGAAGGGTCAGTTCTATCAAATGATGTAAAATACATATGGTAATGTTGATATAGTAATGAACAGTCTTTGAAAATCCTCTCCAAATGTATACCGAAATTCGTTAAAATTGAATTTCATTCGCATAAAAATGAATTTTCATCATATTTCTATACGAGATAGAGAAAAATATAGAGTGTATGACATGTTCAGCAAGTTGTGGGCTATTTAACAAAAAAGACTGAATTGGAATATCATTAACCTTTCAAAAGTTATGATAAATTAAGTGATAAGTGTAAAAAAATGCAGGAAACGGGATTTAGAATGTTGACAGAATTCACATTCTCTTTCTCACCAAAAACATAAAAGTATGCATAAAAACTAATAATGAAGTCAGACACAATGGTTTAGATTTATTTGGTCCATAAGAATAAACCATTTATTTGTATATAAGCAAATGCTACAGTCAACAATAATGATATATAAAAGAAAAACATGTACCTTACCAGTAATACAGGAAGTAAGTATACTGTATATTTATTGAAGATCAATTCTGAAGAGACATAGAATACATTTGATTCAACAGATACAACTTCCTTATATAAATTAGTGTAATATGAAAATGATATACATCTATAAAATGTATTATTTATGAAAAGCTAGGAATACAATCAACTTCAACATCACTCAAAAATCAATGTGTCTAAACATTTGAAAGTGGATTACATAGAACAAGCCTGTTGAGAATAAACACATACACACATATAAACACAAACTCACACACACACACACACACACACAGAGGAGGATAGGGAAAGGTGGGGTGGGGAACCTGAAGGTTAAACACAGAGGACCTATGACTCATAACGAAACGCATCCCCTTCTGTAGAATGCCAAATCTGACAGCAATTTTGTTTACCAAAAAAGCAGTCACCTACCGCTAAACTCCAGGCCATACAAGCTACTTTAGTGTTATTATGTATTGTTTTTATAACAAAGCCAACAATTTTTCTTTGGCTCCTGCTGTACAGGAATATGTACTTGATGAAAAGATGACAGAGTAGTAGTTGGAGCAGCTGAAGGCGAGGCTGAAATTTTGACGGAAATGCCTGCCAGCTGTTGTGATAGATTTTCGCCAAAATCTTTCTGGCTGTAGCTACCAAACCTAGGTTCAACACCAGATTCTGCATTGCCAAACTTGAAATAATAAGAAACTACTGAAACAGCAATGTCAATGGAGAAAAAGTGTACACAATATGTATTTCTCATTTGGTCAACGCTCCCTGATCCCTTCAGAGACTTGGCTCCCCAGTAGCAATGGATATTAGGGAGGGAAGTGAAGTCCCATGTCAATGATCAATCCCAGAAAACTGTGAAACTCTTCTGGGGTCTCTTCGTCCCATGCCCCTGCACTGTGTGTTTGCATACAACGGCCTACTAAGCACAACCTCCCACCCGTTCCGGTTGGTAAAACCACATATGCCTGGGTTTTAGTGGCAGTCTACACCACCCTACGCACGCCACCTAAATCTATACCTTCTTCCTCCATCCTCACATGGTCTTCAACATTGTGAGCGCAAGCTCATCAGCAGTCAGCCACCTCTTCAGGCCTGCAAGGAGGTCTGTGTAGGTCTTGTCATCCTCCATCTGAAACAACAGTAAAATCATACAAATGTAATACATTTATTAATTTAAAAAATAAAATCACAAAACTACAGATGTGTGCGTGTGTGCACATACATACACAAGAAGAGGTAGCCTAAACTATTGAAGCATTTTGAGTAACTCAAAAATATTTAGAAGTATGAAAAGTCATTTTATTACACATGGGTTTAGCTACCCTAAATCTGATTGCCTGGCTGGCATTAAGATAAAGACAGATTACATTTCACCTAGTAACTAACTGCTTAAATGCAATAATGACATTTCTGACATAATATGTGATTTCACATCATGTTTTCTATAAAACTACATATTGAGAAGAGTAGAATATCAAGTCATGCCATCTTAGAAAATGTTGAGACAAGCACGTCTGATGTTTGTCATTTAGAAGCAAGGTAAAACAGTTCACTACAAACTGCCTAGCGAGGTAACAACCCGATGAGAGGCAATACGTTAATTAGCACTACATTTCTGACAGAATCCGTGATTTCACATCTTGTTTTCTACAACTACATATTGAGAGGAGTAAAAATATCGCTCAACTTATTTCATGTAAGAGAACGCAACTTAGAAACGCGGCGCCCATTGATTTATTCAGCTTTGGTATGCTATACTGACTTGCCAATATAATGCTTACCTAACAAGCAAATTGGTACTAGAAAACAAACTTACTTACAAGTTATATACTAACAGGTTTTTAAATGAAATTGTCAAATGAAAATAACTGATATAAAAAGCAAACGAGAATACTGCAAGCAGTTCAGAGTAATGCAGATAGCTAAAGTTACATGACGATGCACTTAGCCCCCGCTATGCCATAATGTTGACGCTGATGAGAAAGCATATTACTGTCAAATAACATGATTTTATGACTACAAATTAAGATTAACCATAACTAGAAACGATGTAAAATATATATTACCTCAGTTTATCCAGCTGTGTGGTTTCCAGTCGAGGTAAACTCCAACGAAGTGCAGGTGGCATCTGGCGGTCCATGTTAAAATGTACGACTGAAGTGAAAAGTTTTTTTCACGACTCATCTTCAAGTATCAAAAACATTTCGCGCCATAAACCCCTTAAAGGAGAATTCCGGTGTGATATTGACCTAAAGTGTATCGAAACATGATACCGAGTGTGAACGTATGTCTCATAGCCCATCTCGGCTTGTCCCCTGTACTCCAAAATCTGGCGCTAGTTAGCCGATGCTACCAACATCTTTTTCAATAGTGGTGCTTCGGCATCGGGCTAGCCATGCAAATAAATCACTGTTTTACACCCATTTACGAGGCTCAATGTATCTCCACACTTCATTGGTAGACTTCCGAGGGCCCTGACATTTAAAACGAGACATTGAGAACTTTGAAAAAGCACTGGTAGTTTACTTACAAGACGATTTATACAGACAGTATCTTCACGAAGTTTAGCGTTTGCAGCCATCTTGAATTTAGTCACGATAAGTCGAGCAACGAGTAAGAATGAACAGCTATGATAAGGGATCAGATTCCAAAAATAATTCAGTGGAAATGCATGGATTCCAGTTGCTGCTACTGGAAGAAACTGGAATCCATGCATTTCCACTGAATTATTTTTGGAATCTGATCCCTTATCATACCTGTTCATTCTTACTCGTTGCTCGACTTATCGTGACTAAATTCAAGATGGCTGCAATTAGAATCCTATGGCAGGTGTTCGGGCCACCTGGACCAACTGCCAGTCTCAGGCTTTAAGCATACAAACTGGCCCTATTAAGACTACACATCCTGTTCAACTGCTTCCTCTGCCAAAAACTGTTTCAAAATAAAAGTCCTCACTATAATATTTTACTGTTAAACAATTTAACCAAAGATCCTTGATTACTAGTGCAAGATAGAGCAACGTAATTTGTTACTATGGGAGCAAAACGGGACAGTTCCGGTCTGCATAAGTGGGAGTGTCACCTTACGTCACTAAATAAACTTTCTCTCTTAATAAGCAATAAGAACAGATAAACCTAATTGTGTTCACAGTATTATTGTCTATAATCATGTATGATACCAATGAATCATTCTTTAGGACATGATATGAATAATTTAATTAGTCATGTGAACCGAGCTAGCTAGCTAGCTAACGCTAGCTTAAAATGCTATACAAGTGGATGGGAGTAGCTATGGCAATACAGCTATGCGCTAACAAGCGACTAGTAGTTGAAGGACTTCGCTTAAACTTAATATACTGTTGCAAATTCACTTGAGTATAAACTATCCACTTTAACTAATGTAAGTAATGTTATTCAGCTAGTTGTCATTTCAAAGAAATTACACTTCTCCGTTTAAAATTTTACCTTAGCTAAGAGGATAGCTAGCATGCTAACAACCGGACACTAACTGGCAGCAGCATGGTCTGATATTAAGTTATTTTATCACAAATCCGAACGCTAAAAATGTACACTTTTAGGCTTGAAATGATCCCAAACACTTACAGATTATGACAAAAATTTCCAAAAAACCCTCAACAAATCCAGAAAGACATAATGACCAATTTATTGGTAAAATTCCACAAGTCTCCATTGACATTAGTGCAGGCGAGGGTTTACTCTGGTCTGCATAAAGGGGGATTTCCCCCCCTCCCCCTTGCAATAATCGAACGCGGAAATTGTCGAACGTTTGCGCCTCTCGCTCCGCTCTAACCCTCTCTGATTTAACCCTTTAAACTACTGAACTTTTTAACTGTTCAGCCATTGTAACTGTTACTTGTCATCAACTATGACTCCTACCCACTGTAGCTAGTTAGCTAAGTAGCATGGTTAGCATAGTTAGCATGCTAGCATGCTAGTTAGCATTTTTAGCAAAACTGCTAAAAATGATTAGCTAAGTTAGCTAAGTCACATGGTTAGCATAGTTAGCATGCTAGCATGTTAGCATGCTAGTTAGCATTTTAAGCAAAACTACTTAAAATGATTAGCTCAGTTAGCTAAGTCACATGGTTAGCATAGTTAGCATGTTAGCATGCTAGTTAGCATTTTAAACAAAACTACTTAAAATGATTAGCTAAGTTAGCTAAGTCACATGGTTAGCATAGTTAGCATGCTAGCATGTTAGCATTCTAGTTAGCATTTTAAGCAAAACTACTTAAAATGATTAGCTAAGTTAGCTAAGTCACATGGTTAGCATGCTAGCTTGCTAGTTAGCATTTTTAGCAAAACTGCTTAAAATGATGAGCTAAGTCAGCTAAGTAACATGGTTAACATACTTAGCATTTTAATATTGTTAGCATGCTAGTTAGCATAGTAACTTGGTTAACATTATTATCTTTGTTAACATAGTTAGCATAACTGCTAGCAAACATTAGAGCCATTCCAAGTGTCAGTTATTGTCAACTATCTACCTAAATAATTTAACCATTTAAACTATCCACTTATTTAACCGTTCAATCATTCCAACTATATTAAACCTTATCTACCAAGAAAATCATTTACCTATATAAACTATCCACCTATTTAACTGTTTAGTCATGCCAACTATATTAAACCTCATCTACCTAGCAACCAATATAGTTTGTTTTTACTCTGTATGATATTTTACATCATATTTTTTGCATTTTCATGCACTGTATTTCCTTCAGGAAATGCTTTTCTAGTTCTTCTTCTTCTTCTAACGCATTTAATGCAGCTTCAACCGTTTAACGTAGAAACTTCATTCAAACTATGTTACGTAGGTCTTACTTAGGACATGGGTGCTATGTATTTTTCAACTTTGTAACTTTTATACTTTTTAAACTATTAATTAAAAACTAATCAAAATTTCCCCATTGACTTAACATTATGATTATGACATCACAATACGGCCGTTAAGCAATTAGAATCCTATGGCAGGTGTTCGGGCCACCTGGACCAACTGCCAGTCTCAGGCTTTAAGCATACAAACTGGCCCTATTAAGACTACACATCCTGTTCAACTGCTTCCTCTGCCAAAAACTGTTTCAAAATAAAAGTCCTCACCACAATATTTCACTGTTAAACAATTCAACCCTTTAAACTACTGAACTTTTTAACTGTTCAGCCATTGTAACTGTTACTTGTCATCAACTATGACTCCTACCCACTGTAGCTAGTTAGCTAAGTTAGCTAAGTAGCATGGTTAGCATAGTTAGCATGCTAGCATGCTAGTTAGCATTTTTAGCAAAACTGCTTAAAATGATTAGCTAAGTTAGCTAAGTCACATGGTTAGCATAGCTAGCATGCTAACAACCGGACACTAACTGGCAGCAGCATGGTCTGATATTAAGTTATTTTATCACAAATCCGAACGCTAAAAATGTACACTTTTAGGCTTGAAATGATCCCAAACACTTACAGATTATGACAAAAATTTCCAAAAAACCCTCAACAAATCCAGAAAGACATAATGACCAATTTATTGGTAAAATTCCACAAGTCTCCATTGACATTAGTGCAGCGAGGGTTTACTCTGGTCTGCATAAAGGGGGATTTCCCCCCCTCCCCCTTGCAATAATCGAACGCGGAAATTGTCGAACGTTTGCGCCTCTCGCTCCGCTCTAACCCTCTCTGATTTAACCCTTTAAACTACTGAACTTTTTAACTGTTCAGCCATTGTAACTGTTACTTGTCATCAACTATGACTCCTACCCACTGTAGCTAGTTAGCTAAGTAGCATGGTTAGCATAGTTAGCATGCTAGTTAGCATTTTTAGCAAAACTGCTTAAAATGATTAGCTAAGTTAGCTAAGTCACATGGTTAGCATGTTAGCATGCTAGTTAGCATTTTTAGCAAAACTGCTAAAAATGATTAGCTAAGTTAGCTAAGTCACATGGTTAGCATAGTTAGCATGCTAGCATGTTAGCATTCTAGTTAGCATTTTAAGCAAAACTACTTAAAATGATTAGCTAAGTTAGCTAAGTCACATGGTTAGCATGCTACCTTGCTAGTTAGCATTTTTAGCAAAACTGCTTAAAATGATGAGCTAAGTCAGCTAAGTAACATGGTTAACATACTTAGCATTTTAATATTGTTAGCATGCTAGTTAGCATAGTCACTTGGTTAACATTATTATCTTTGTTAACATAGTTAGCATAACTGCTAGCAAACATTAGAGCCATTCCAAGTGTCAGTTATTGTCAACTATCTACCTAAATAATTTAACCATTTAAACTATCCACTTATTTAACCGTTCAATCTTTCCAACTATATTAAACCTTATCTACCAAGAAAATCATTTACCTATATAAACTATCCACCTATTTAACTGTTTAGTCATGCCAACTATATTAAACCTCATCTACCTAGCAACCAATATAGTTTGTTTTTACTCTGTATGATATTTTACATCATATTTTTTGCATTTTCATGCACTGTATTTCCTTCAGGAAATGCTTTTCTAGTTCTTCTTCTTCTTCTAACGCATTTAATGCAGCTTCAACCGTTTAACGTAGAAACTTCATTCAAACTATGTTATGTAGGTCTTACTTGGGACATGGGTGCTATGTATTTTTCAGCTTTGTAACTTTTATACTTTTTAAACTATTAATTAAAAACTAATCAAAATTTCCCCATTGATTTAACATTATGATTATGACATCACAATACGGCCGTTAAGCAAATAGAATCCTATGGCAGGTGTTCGGGCCACCTGGATCAACTGCCAGTCTCAGGCTTTAAGCATACAAACTGGCCCTATTAACACATCCTGACTACACATCCTGTTCAACTGCTTCCTCTGCCAAAAGCAGTTTCAAAATAAAAGTCCTCACTACAATATTTCACTGTTAAACAATTTAACCCTTTAAACTACTGAACTTTTTAACTGTTCAGCAATTGTAACTGTTACTTGTCATCAACTATGACTCCTACCCACTGTAGCTAGTTAGCATGGTTAACATAGTTAGCATGTTAGCATTGCTAACATTTTTAGCAAAACTACTAAAAATGATTAGCTAAGTTAGCTAAGTAACATGGTTAATATAGTTAGCATTGCTAGCATGTTAGTTAGCATAACTGTTAAAAATAATTAGCTAGGTTAGCTAAGTCACATGGTTAGCATGTTAACATTGTTAGCATGTTAGTTAGCATAGTTAGCATAATTGCTAAAAATGATTAGCTAGGTTAGCTAAGTCACTTGGTTAGCATTGCTAGCATGCTAGTTAGCATAGCTACTAAAAATGATTAGCTAGGTTAGCTAAGTCATATGGTTAGCATAGTTTGCATGTTAGCATTGCTAACACACTAGTTAGCATACTTAGCATAGCTACTAAAAATGTTTAGCTAAGTCACATGTTAGCATAGTTAGCATGCCAGTTAGCATAACTACTAAAAATGAAAACATTAGCTAAGTTAACTAAGTTAAGTAACTTGGTTAACATTATTATCTTTGTTAACATAGTCTGACTGTCTGTTATCGTCAACTATCTACCTAAATAATTTAACCATTTAAATTACCCACCTATTTAACTGTTTAGTCATTCCAACTATATTAAACCTCATCTACCTAGCAACCAATATAGTTTGTTTTTAGTCTGCATATTTTACATCATATCTTTTGCATTTTCATGCACTATATTTCCTTCAGGAAATGCTTTTCTAGTTCTTCTTCTTCTTCTAACGCAGTTAATGCAGCTTCAACCATTTAACGTAGAAACTTCATTCAAACTATGTCACGTAGGTCTTACTTAGGACATGTGGGCTATGTATTTTTCAGCTTTGTAACTTTTATACTTTCAGGAAATGCTTTTATACTTTCAGGAAATGCTTTTCTAGTTTCCTTCGATGTTTTGTTTAAGAGCAATCATGTAGGTTAGCATTCCAAGTTACAGAATAGAAACTAAAGCGTTAGCTTATGGCTAATGTATATGAGAAATCCCATAGAGATGCTAACGGTTAGCATAATCAATAAACGTAGATATTTAGACCAAACTTCAGTCCATTTACAAAAGGGTTACATGAGAAGAGTTCTTTGCTTACAACTGACTATTAAAATACTCAAAGGCCTCCATATAATACCATGTAGGAAAAAACGTGACTGTCTCATCAATGCTACTTGAACAGAAGTAGCGGCACAAAATCCCAAGTAGCCTAGTCTAGCTGCACAAAAGAAACATTAGGCGTGCATGTGACGACGTGGACCACTATAGCGATCATGTGACACTTGCTCTGCAGCAGCCAGGGGCTTCTCTCGCATACACCTCCTGGATTTAGTGAATGTATGAGGTTTCAGTGCTGGGTGTTATTTCCCCATAAGTAATTTAAATACTTGATAATGTAAATTTGCACATCGTTAAAACAACAATCACGATATTATCGCAGACGATATCAGGGCTGCCAACTTTTCAAGAAACCTTGGAGTGAGATTTGGTGGGGCCAACCAAAATTTTGCTGCGGAAATTTTTGTTTGGCTCATTCAGCATTATACCGTACAGTAAACAAAACGTACATCAGTGGTTCTCAGGTGTAGGGACCAGGCATGGACGGATTATGAACTTTCGGGCCCCTGGCCCACATGTATTAAGGGCTGCCTACTAATTGTCACATGTGGAAGGGGGGTTTGGGGGTCCTCCCCCAGAATTTTTTTCATTTGTTTGATGTGATTTTCTGTATTCTGGTGCATTTTGGTAGCTTAGAAATCTAGACACACCCTAGCGGCAGCAAATTACATTTGCTTCCAGGGCTAGTCTAGCAACTCTCTGTTGGCTTGTGAGCTCGAAAAATTTAATTAAATTAAATTGTTTTGAGAAGGCAAAAGTTTAAACTAGCCAACTAGCTCTGCTGGTGGGAAAACGCATGGGACTCAGTGCTGTCCTACAGTGGGCAGTGCTTCGAATTGGCCAGCTTCACTCGCAGTCCGCGCGTGGGATCACGCGGTATCACGCGACTTTAATTTGTATTTTTCCAGTGAGACGCTGCAACAACCCAAACAACCGGTAGATGGCTCAAGTGAGCAGGGTGTCTCGTAAAAAGAAATGGAGCCTGGAAAACCCTACACAGACTTCACTACAGACTTTAGCAGACTGGTTTAGAAATAATGTAATAGCCAGAAATATGCCTGCCCTAATAAATAAATATTTGGTTAACTGCGAGTGAATCCCGTTTGCAGCCGTAGAGACGCAGGACAAATTAAACATTCTGGTTTTCTCCGAGTGCAACGATGATAGACAGACATCATTTGGACAAAATATAGAGTATTAACCTCCGTTGCTCAGCCAAATGCCTTCCTGTTACGTCCTGTTATCACTGAGTTAGGCCTACAGGCGATAAACGATTTTTGATGGTCACAAGTTTACTTCATTAGGGACTGTTCGTTATTTATTTAAGGGGCTACCGGAGGAGTTTGGGGAGCATTAGTCCAAAAAGACGTGACCCTCCCTCGCCAGCAATACATTTTTCTATGACCCTCCAAAGTGATTATTAAAAAAATCACTGTCAACTTTTTCTGGGTTTATCGCCTACTGTATTTTAACGTTTTCACATATTTGGCCATAAGCCGTTTATCATAGGCTATCACGAAACCAAACTACAAAGGCGAACACTTTAACAGGGGGAATTATGCTGAACGCTATTTCGCTACCTTAGAATAATAAGGTTCTATCTGCGTTTTGAGTAGGTACAACCGGGACAATTGAAACGGGGACGAATGAAACATTCCGGTTTTCTCCGAGTGCAACGATGATAGACAGTCATCATTTGGACAAAACATGGAGCATATTAACCTCCGTTGCTCAGCCAAATGCCTTCCTGTTACGTCCTGGTATCACGGAGTTACGAGCGATACTTCATTAGCGGTTTATTTTTTTGGATTATTAAAGAGTGTTTTTCATTTAAAGGTTTGACTTCGTGCTTATTCAGTAGAGCATTTAGTGCTCTCCCCAATCCCAGACGTTCACATTGCATGTTTGTTTGTAATGGATGCAACCGCGAGATAGGCTATGCGTTTGACAATAAGTTGTTAACAGAACCAAGACATATAGCCCAGCAGCAATCTAGGGACTGATCGTTATTTATTGAAGGGGCCACCGGAGGAATTTTGAGTGCTTCAGTTGGAAGTTGCATGACCCTCTCTTGCCTGCTAGAAATTGTTCAATGACCCTCCGACAGAATTGTTAAAAAAGACATGACCCTCCCCTGCCAATTGTCTTCCGCCCGCGCCACAGCCACACACTTTGTGATAACGTTCTTAAATCAATCTTTCCCGTGAGCTTGCATACCAGTCCTTCCTTTTCAAATGTGTTGCGCCTGTTTGCACAATTTCACAAATAATCATATGTGATTAATAGTATGACAAATAATCCCTGTGCACGGGGACCGAAACAATGCATGCCAACTTTTCCCGTGTTTATCACGTATTTTAACTTTCCCCGCTGTCTTGCCGTTTTAATGTTTTCCCGTAGAATATCCTATATTTTAATACTCTCATAACAGCCCTGCCATCGGGCCTGTCTCTGTGTTGCCCTGTTGCTACCCCTTGCCCTTCCAACGAAACAGATGTCTTCAAATCATCGTTTTCCTTGCTTGAAGGCGAACTTAGAGTGATGTTAACCTATTTAAGTTTAACGGCGCGATTGCCGTGAGAGCACGATTCATTGGCGCTTGCATGTTCGGCCTTATGTCTACGTGCGCACCTGAGGCTACTCAGCTGCAAGAGAAATAATTTCCCCTCTTTGTATGTTCACTGCAAGTTGGCCTACCATAACTTACCAACTCTGCACTGTAGACTGGCTATTTATATTTTTCTGTGAAATAAGCAAATGTATTTGTTCAACTTTATGAAGCAGAATTACGCATAGGGTACTTGGAACATAATACATTTGACAAAGGACAGATGAATGTTGCTAGTGACAAAATATTAACTTTCAGTGTTTTACGATGTCTTTGTCATGGGGAAGTGTTTTTCCCCATGCATTTATTCTAGGTTACTGTCAGTCAGTGACTGCCGTGAGAGAAGCGGGTTCTGTGTTTCGTTCATGTCAGTGACTGACGCGAGAGAAGCGGGGTCTGTGTTGTGTTGTGTTGTGTTGCGTTGCGTTAATTTATTTTCATTGGGCATACCGTGCCGTGCCGTCCACAGCTCTTCAGTTCTGCAAAATTACTCATTTTGAAACAATGAGTGCAGAAAGGGGGGGGGGGGGGGTCCCAAGCAGCTTTCAGCCATAAGGCTACTTTGAGAACATTTCAATTCACCCGACACTAATATTCAAAATGTTGAAAACTATTTCGGCATAGCCTATAAAGCAGTTTAATTAAATGGAATGTTAGTTGTAAACAAACGAGCTACTTGGTGAGGTTTGGCCTCACAGATGCGCTCGTGCCTTAGATGGCAGGAAAAATCTTCACGATAGGCCTATTAACTAACCACCCGATTCACGTTGGCTGGGGGGAAGGGGGGCCATCAGACAATTGTGCCCAGTTAATCCGGCCCTTCCCCCAAAAAATCACACCTTCCCACCTCTGACAGCTTAAAAGAAGTCAAGAGGACTCCTTACTCACAGACCTATTCACAAACCTGCGGTTTTGAAATCCTATGCAGCTGCAGGAGCTTCCAATCGCGAGGAAGCAATTTTGCATTGTAGGCATAACTAACATGCAATAACGCCACCAACAACAACCAAAACTAGGCTAATCATTGTCAACATGTAAATTAAATGTAACATTATTGTGAATCAAATTAAAATGTTCTCTTTTGCAAACGTAGGCATAGTAACAGAATAATTTAATAATGTTACAAGATACTACATCAATCCGTATGTTTCATTGGGCTACTAGGCTATGTGTTTTGCCTTGATTCATTTAGGCTAGGCCTTTTTATTCAGGGGCCATATTCACAAAGAATTTTAAGGCTAAAAGTAGCTCCTAACTGGCGAATTTAGGAGCAACTCCTAAAAATAATGGGCGTGTCACTCCTAACTTTAGGACTCCTAATTTATTCACAAAAAGTAATTCACGAAGCATTTTAGACCTAAAAGTAGCACCTAAGTCTGGGACAGCTTAAGTCGAGAGGACTCCTAACTCACTAAGACCTATTCATAAACAGCTTTTTTGTGGCATTTTACGTTGCGATGTTTTGAAATAGCCTATGCGCAACAGGAGCTTCCAATTGCGAGGGAACAATTTTGCATTCATAAAAGGGATGCAATAACGCCACCAACAACAACCAAAACTACTCATTGTTAACATGGAAATTAAATGTAACGTTTCATTGTGAATCAAATTAAAATGTTCTCCTCTTTGCAAACGTAGCCTAGGGATATGGTGACAGATTAATTGAATAATGTTGCAAAGGTAGGCTACTGCATCAATCCATAGGCCCATGTTTCATTAGGCTACTAAGCTATTTGTTTTGCCTTACTCTTTATTCATTTAGGCTAGGCCTTTTTATTCAGTTATTAATCATCTTCCGTCCTTCGCACTACTTGTGTAGCGCACGCATTCTCCGACCTGTCACCTGTCAGTCATCATCGGAAGAGAGGTGTTTGGAATTCCCGCGTTACAATCGTCAGCCAATCAAGGTGGTCACTTCAGTCAAGCTCGTGCATGAGTAATGACGTCATCCATAGCCACGAAGACTCACTCCTAGTTTAGGAGTTGTCTGAAAGGCTTTGTGAATAACTTTTAAGAGAAAACTCCAATCTAAAATCTTTAAGTGCGATTTAGGAGTAGCCTACTCCTAGTAGTAAGATAAAAGCCTTTGTGAATAGCCTACGGCCCCAGTTATTCATCATCTTCCGTCCTTGTGTAGCGCACGCATTCTGAGACCTGTCACTCATCATCGTAAGGGAGGTGTTTGGAATCATGCCCGCGTTACAATCAGCCAATCAAGGTGGTCACGCTTGCCCATTTACCCAAATTAATGGTCGAATATTACTGATGATCATTGTTATTTAAGAACATGCAGTGTGCGTAGGGTACCAAAAACATCTTGCTCGTAAAAAAGCATCATAACGCACATTCTGGCGGGTCTGTTATTTACTGTAGGCTGCACAAACCACATGCCTTTATTTTGGGCAAGCCTGCATTCATTCAACCTTTATTTATTCTCGGAGGGTCATTGAGGGAAGCCCTAATTTTCAATGAAGCCGAAATTACAGAAGCGAAGCAAAGCGCTCCACAAACAAGACAACATTCGAGGCCTTCTGTTGAAGAATTTTATATAAAGCCTGCGCTGACAGTAATCCTCCTGCCCCTGATAGGCCTACCACAGCTGTGGATAGTGTGGAATGTTCAAGTAATAACACAATCCAATGTGTGTCTCAATTGTCCCCCGCTGACCACCTCACACATTTCTCTAGATTTTGCAACGAACTTACATGACACAATGCCATAAAATATGCCAGTTTTAGGACACAGAATAATGTTTGTAATTATACCAGGTAGGCCAGGTATTGTCGAAGGTGCATGGTGAAGTGAAATTCTTACTTTGGAAAACAAACATTTGCCGATATCATCGCCGATCATCAGAATATTGCAATAGATTCTGTGTTCTGGACTGCAGGTAACTTGTTAAGCCAGTGGTTATCAAACTTTTATTTCATTCCCCACTTTGATCAAGGGGCATGACTGATGATAGTGGAGATAACGTGTTATCCCGAGGCTTTTGCAAGTCAGCATCTTCGACGGTAGTCTATTAAAAATTTAAAAAAGTTTTCGATGTCCCAAACGGAGAGCCATACTTTATTGTTTTTAACGACCTCTATGCTACTCACAAAAATGTAGGCATGGGGACATGATGAAGTAGGTTATCCAACTGTCGTGTGTTAAATTATTGTGATTACGAGCCAGTGGTTTTCAAACATTATGTGTGACTCGGACATCTAACTAAATGCAACAGGCTCATATCGTCCTCGCATTCGCAAAATGAGGACCAGTGTTTTGTCAAATTGCAAATAGCTATTCGTTTTAACTATTTTTTTTTATGATAGTATAAAGTGCTTTTTGTATAGGCTACTATCTTAATATTGGAATATGGGGAGGGAAGTGGCGCGTCTGCAGTCAGCCAAATATGAATGTAATTCTGCGGCATAAAGCAGATGTAATTGTTTATCGTACAGAAAAATAAAAATGACATGTCAAGCAGTCAATTGACTACATTGCAGTCAAGAAGTAGGGCAAATTAATTTACGAAACCAAAACGTGGGTCATAGTTGTCTAAGCCTCTATTGCGTAGCCTGTTAAAAACGTCGCCAGATAGTATTAAATCGGCAACAACATTGTTTTCTGCAGAAGCCTACCCAAGGCTACAGATTAATTCTGAACAGTTATTTCTCTACTGGCTCAATTATCACACCACTGTTTTGATTTGCGTAGTTGCGTTAACCCCAACACTGACAATAATGTAGACAGCAAATTTCGATTTTCGTGTAGTCAAGCCTTAAGCCATACCCAAGTAGCCTAAATCGAGGTAATGTTTAATTATGCATGATTTATTTTGTTATTGAATTCGTAGGCTGGGATTACTCTCGGCAACAATTATGTAAGGGACGGCAGGCAGAGCGATGTACAGTGGCAGAGCGACGCACAGTGGCTGAAAGTGGTACTAAAGCTTCTCGCAGCTTCACGCCACGTAATGCGCGAATGAAGTGGTCATTTGAAAGCGATGCCCACTGTATTGCGTGCAGAGGGAATTTGAAAGACAACCAATTATCCCGCCCCTCGGACTGAGCACTGCGAACGGTGAGTGCCCAGACCCTACATTTTAATGTGGGTCTGACTCGTCAGGCTAGCATTTTGGGGATGGCCAATACTAAATTCAATCAGATTCATAGCCTACATCCTGATGTGTTGATATTGAGGCAATGATTCCATGCAAAGGCTTGGGCTTCAGGGCCCCCTGACACCTTGGGCCCCTGGGTCTGGGCCCGGAAGGCCCGTGCAGTAATCCATCCCTGGGACCAGGGTCCCAGAGTTAAATGAACATTGGAATCAAAGGGATCTAGCCTACTACTAGGACCATGGGCGTCGGAGGCATTGTGAAAGTGGGTGGGACATTTCAGAGGGGGGGTATGGGGGTCCTCCCTCAGAAAATATTTTTTTGGACTAGATGCAATTTCCTGAATTCTGGTACATTTTAACAGGTTATTTAGATACTTCTATATAACAAAATAAAGCCAGCCTACAAAATTAATAAAAAGTAAATCATGCATAATTTAAAAATAACTCAATAGGCTACTTGGCTACGCAATAAGGTTTCCATTACAGCACCGCAGACGTTCAATGAACGCATGAAAGCAGATGGTTTGTTTGAAATCCCGACACTCTTTCAACTACATGAAACGTAATAGTGATCATCAAATACCTGCCCAGATTTCAGTGCCCATCAGTCCCAACATTTAACAATATAATCAAACAGTCCAAAAGTAAATTAAATATCAAACTAAACCGAAAATGTCATGCTTTTGAAGGCCTACCAGTATGCCGCTCCAAGAAATGTCTCGAAATAAAACTTGCATAAGAAATACAGGGCTGTCTCGAATACAATCCTGCCCCTAAAGGCCTGTACTTTGTCTTATGACCCCAGCCATAATTTGAGGATTTACAGTATCTAAGTAGACAAACTGGCTTCAGATATCCAACAGAGTGAATAGAGATTGTGCAGTCTTAGCTGTGGTTAGTGACGTGATGCTGTTAATGGGGAGTTTTACATAGCATAAACCTATAGGTTATTATTTATTTGGCGTACCTATAAGGCTTTTTACCTTATCAAAAGTGAGGGGGATGACTGATCTCTTCAACACTGCGGGGGATTTGGCGCTTGTCACTGTGTGTGTGACAGAAGAGGAATGGTTTATGAGCGATTTACGCGCAAATGGGAGAATCCAATAAAAATGACAATGAAGCACTAAACAGATGCTGAAAACAGCACTGGTATTTTGCATGGCAAAAGTGGGGGGGTCCAAACTAACAATTTTAAAAAGTGGGTGGGTGTTTTGTAAGAATTTAAGAAATGTTTGTATATTTTAACTTTTAAATGCATCAATCAGGTGCACTTTCAAAATAAATTCAGAGGTCAGGCTTATTTTTATGGAAATATTTGTGCTATAGCCTAAGCTATTTTGCACTTCAGAATTATAACCATGCACACACAGGTGGAATAGTTATGGTGATATTGCAATAAGTTCACAACCACAAAAACATATGCTACATTTCACAGTTCAGAAATGTTCAAAAATGTGTGTATAAAGTAAATCTTCCAATCAATGATCTAGGCAGCACATTTTCTTCTCTCTCCTTCATTTTACAGTCTAATGGTTACTGACTACAACGGCTCGGGGTCAAAGGTCATACAGAATCGATTAATCTGCCCTAATTCAATTATCTGTAATGAGATTGGCTGGAACCTGACAATATAATAACCATGATAGTGGGATAATCTATGGCTGAGCAATTTACAAAAATGTATGTAGGCCTACTGACAAATAGTTTACATTAGAATACATTATAATTTCGCCCCAATGAGGCTATGTAGAAATGTGTTGCAATTTCAAAACCGGATTACTCAGGAACCACTTATTGCACAGAGGCTTGTATTCGGTACGGTTTGCTGTTTATTGTGATATTCACCCCTTGCAGACACGTGACTTAAGTCACGTGACTGCTCCATGCTGGACGGCAAAAAGATGGGAGACGGATGGCAAATTACATTGTCATACAGATTATGATGAACTGAACACCATTACTATAACATCTTTGTAGTTCAATGTATTGCTGTTTGGGGTCTGATAGTCAAAGAAGATGCCAGGGGTGTTGTTAGATGAAATGGGTCATGATCGCAAATGTAAAGTTATTAAAACTGGTGGTAACAGCAAGGGGAGATAACGTTACGTTAGGCTACTGTAATTAACATTATGGTAAATGAACACCCATACGTATTTCTGGACTAAAATATTGCAAAGCGATTTGGTTACTTTATTTGTCTTGCTTTTATCAGTTGTAACATAGTCAAAACGTTAAGAATGTCATATCAGAACATGAAATAATAACTAGCTGCCACACTTAGAAGCTAGCTATTCTAGCTAACGTTTATCGTAGCTCATAGTGCTAGGGCTAATGTAACTCGTCAGTTTGTACGTTGCCCAGCAAATAAACTTACTTCTTACATGTCTTAAGTTAAAGAATTGAAAGAAATAGGAAATTAAAAAAAAACTTGAACGGTATTATCTGTTTACATTCAGATCTTGCCAAAGACTTTGCCTAAGTGCTATCTGCCGTCCTGTTCAGAGTCTATGGTTGCTATAGCAACCGCTACTGTGCTTCATACACTGAGGAGATAAGCATGCAATTGTGGTTGAAATACTCCCGAAACACAAAGAAAACAAACCAAAATATATCTATGCAAGAACATGGGATGTTGTTGTATTCCAAACAATAAGCCAACAGTCGTGGAAGGGCATTACTACGGTTAAATCTCACTATAATCTCCTAGCTGTGCGATATGTCCCATTACAACCCATTGATTTGATTCGTGTTCTTGCCGTCCACTAGGCTATTTTACTGTGGCGCGAACAAAACGTGACGTCACTTGCAAGGGGTGAATTGGGTTTATGGGTTTGCCACGTGTTGTGTGAAGGGTTAGTGAAATATTAAACCGAGAGTAATGGGTGTGCACTGTGTGCAAAATGCAAATATGATTAGCCTAAATTGCACGTCGGTTCAATTTTAATTTTCTCGCAAACCATTTATAACAGCAACTTGGCGCTAATATCATTGGAAAGCTTAGATTCCGCACGTTCACCTGATGTGTGATATCATATGTATAGGTTTAGTTTAGTTGAACCTCATCTGCCAGGTATTTGACCTACCAAGTTAACACTTCAGCGTGAAAAATACTCAATAATACTCAAAGCATACCTGAAGCCAGGGAAATGCGGGGGGAATGCGCCTGGGACGGCTTCTGAAGTAGCATCGCAAATGAGAGAAAATTTAGAAAATTCCACAGACAGGGGGTGCTCTTGAACCCTCTCACCGTCTCTGGAAGCATAACCGTGGCTCAACAGGTAGATCTATAGATAGGCTAAACTAATTTTTCAGGCATCTGACCGACCTTGACACTTCAGCTTGAGAAATCGGGGGTGTGGCGTGTGAGTGTGTGAAACTAATCAAATGCGTGTGTCTCACGGCCAATGCGTGAGAGTTGGCACCTATGCGATATATATCGCCCACTCCTAGTGCCTGCTTAGTAGGCTACTATTTTTCTCTGCTCAAGTTTTAAACATGGTTTAAAGAACGACTGGGGGGGGGGGGGGGGTCTAGTATCGGTTGCCATCCGAGCGGGGGGGGCTTCTTGTATCGGTTGCCATCGGTGGGGGGGTGTGGGTGTTGGTGTCGTGTTTGTGCGATACACTACAGACTCTGTATATTTAACAATTATTTATTAAACACTACATTAAATAAATAACCAGCTTCTCAAAATAACAGTTAACAAAGAACAAAGTAACAACACCAAACAAACTATACAACAGTATACAACTATTTCAAAATATTTGTGTAATTTCTGCAATTTTAACAAAGACTATTACCAAAGTCCTTTTAGGCAAGTCCCTCCACTTGGCGGCCATATACCAACGTTTTATGGGCACTCATCGGGCACAGTCTTTGGATCGAACTGCGCGTGCGCAAGGCTTCACGACACCAATCTTGCTCCAGCGGCGAGATCACACCACATGATTGGCACGATGTCTTCACAACACACCATATGATTGGCTCAATGTATTCACATGTCAACGTTTTGCCGAGGAATGGGTGGGATATGTGTAGACAATGGCCATATTGGCGTGACAAACTAGCCCCATGCATTTCTATGGAGTAGGTTTTGAGTGCTGTGTCTCCTCATTAGAAAGTCTCTGCTATTACAAACTACAGAACAAGAGCAGGTTAGGTTTAGAGTTCGAATCCCCGGTAGTGCTTTAGGCTCTAGCTCGAATACTATTGGTTATTGAAGATTCACACCATTGAACAGCACCTGAATGACATCAGGCAATCAACATTCACACTCATCAGCCTTGTACTGGTGATCCTTAGGTTGAGAGTTCAAATCCCACTTGAAGTATTAGTGTTAGAATACTGTTGGGTTGTGGATGTTAGCATACTACAATAGAATGCTGTTGGGTTGTGGAGGTTAACACACTATAACATTACAGCTACTTGTCAATATGGACTTGTAGTGCAAGGCAAGTATAACTGTATAATTATAGGCTGTTAATCTTATTGACTCCGACACAGCTGTAGCCTAATTATTTGTTATTCTTATAATATTTGTCATTTCTTATACATATTTAGTCGGCTCTTCCACTTGACAGAACAACTCTGTATCGGTTAAGGATGTCACGCATGAAACAATGCTGCAGAAACACAAAAATACGACTTTGAGTTTAGTAGGCTATAATTTTCAGTTCCTGTTTATCTATTGCACGATGGGTAATAATTTAACCCTTTAGGCGCCAGAGGTTTTTTTTTCGAAACGTTCGATTTTGACATCTTCATTTCAAAAGGCTATATCTTAAAAGTGATAAGAGATACAGACTTTCTGTAAATTAGAGAAATATTAAGGATGACCCAAAGTTTATGTAGGGATTAAATGTGTATATCTAATTTGCATATTATGACGTCATATGGTGACGGCCATCTTGGATTATAGAATTTTCATGAAAAGTCGCATGTTTGAATGATAAAATGCACCACTTCATTCCCCCCAAAATGTCCCTCACCTTCTGTATGCTATATTGCACAATACTGAATGCTCAGGTAAATAGTAAGTAGTGAACAAACTGTGTAAATCATTACTAATAAATGGCAGAAACAAACCAAACGCATGTAGCGGTAGACTGGCCTTTTGCTGTAGAGATTTTCCATTTACTACATACAGTAGGCACTCTGATTCCATGTATGGGGCACATATATATTATTCAGATGACACACAAACACAAGTAGACAAGACCTGTTTAGTTCAAAAGCTCATTTGCCACGGCAAGGCACAGATCAGGAGTGAGATGACGAGACAAGACAAGAGACAATGTTAGTATTTTTTTCTTTTTGTTGTTTTTGTTGATGTTTTTTTGTTTTTTTTTCCTAGCTGACAAAGACACACACATCACAAGGACATGAACACACAAAAAGGAACACATAGTGTATGTCCTAAATGATCAGGGAAATAGATAGCAAATCAACAGTGTAAATCATTACTAATAATTGGCTGACTTTTTTTTTTTTATGTAGCAGGCCTTTTGCTGTAGAGATAATGACTCCCTATCCCTATCCATACAGGGCCGGCATTCCCATCATCTTGTGATAGACTATGCATGACCTAATGTGTGTGTGTGTGTGTGGGAGAGGGAGAAAGCGTGTCACCACCTCCACCATGCGAGCAGCATGGCCAGATCTGCCTCGCGCGCGCCGAGTGGAGAGAATTTGCGCAGCTCGGACTAGGCCTACTGTCATTCTCATTGCGACTTCCCACACTGCCACTACGTTCCCCCCTAACTGTCCTATGAGCACTTCGACCTCGTCTAACATACCCAGTGGCATTAGACAAAGGCTCCACCACGTTACTGTCGCCGCGATTGTGGAGAGGCACACGTTCAGAAGACAGAAGCTAGCGCTATGGACATGCTACCTCCAGCCTCGTTCGCCACACCACTAACACCCTGCTAACTTCCCGATGAACACTCCGAACCCGTGAAACATTATTCCCACCAGTGATATTGGGCAAACGATTCAACGTTTGTGCTTGGTGTAAGCTAAACTATGGAGTAAACTCTCACTTTGTCCAGCTGCATCATTGCAAGGCAGGGACGCATCTGAAGCCTCACTAAACGAATCACCGTCATTTTCTGAAGGCAGATATTCCCCTTCAGAATCAGGGTCCGCGAATAGAAGACCCAACACTTCATTTCAGGTAAACTTTTTTGATGCCATTAGACGATAATCTAATGCAAATACTCGCTGACGTTGACAATATCGCTCTGACAAAGTGGCTCACACGCACACTAGCTCCGGTATTGTACCCTTTTTTCGACTCGGGGATGACGTATGACATGTCTGCCATCTAGTGGAGTGGAGGTCGAACGAAATATGACACCCTATTTGACTAAATCGGCCGTTTTATTCAGTACCGCATCTTGTCGACTATAGTCGACTGTGGTGCCTAGAGGGTTAAAGGAATCGTGTTGCAGTCTTGTAAATAGTGACCCTGCAAGATCCCTAGTCATTGCAAAATCATAGTCTGTGACTTAAAACTCTACTACTTGTCTTTAGATGTGAGAGGGTCTGAGGCTGTCTGTCAGTGTAAGGAGGGCTTGAGGTGAAAGAGCTGTGGAGAAATTGCAGGATTGTTTGGCTCTGCCACCTAACCACACCCAGTTTACCTGCTGGGAAACCCTGTAGCTCCGGAGCAGGGGCTCAGACCAGGATAAATTGTTTGCTCGCCCTCAGTTCACTCTTTTGTTCATCTCAATCCAGCACTCCAGTGTGTCCTGCTCTGTGTGCGTCTTTGAGTTAACGTAAGTCATCACTTTAATGACCCTCACTATGACTTTTGTGATGTTTATCAGTTTGTAGAGTAGCTCTGCCACCCCATTTCACTGATTACTCCATTTTCTGTTTGTTTCCTCTTTGATGCAGCAAACATACAAGTAAAGAACAGATGAATTGAAACTCCAATAAAGTTCACTTGTGTTGCACCGAAACCTGTCATCTCCGTGTCATCACTCCATACCATTGAGCCTTCTGACCGAGGCTCTGCCTGCTCGCCACACACTCACTCTACCTCGACCCACATCGCCCCCTACAGTTCCCTCAGTTGGGTTGTGGAGGTTAGCATACTAGAATAGAATACTGTTAAGAATACTGTTGGGTTGTGGAGGTTAGCACACTATAACGTTACAGCTACTTGTCAGGACTTGTCGTGCAAGGCAAGTATAACTGCATAATTATAGGCTGTTCATCTTATTGACTCCAACACAGAACCCACCCCCACCCCCCTTCACCTACCACCACAAATACAATTCCATTCTGTGGGAAACACAGCCTTCCATTATCAGACCCTTCATTTTATCCATGACAAATGCATAGTCCTGTAGAATAGAGTATTGTTAGAATACTATTGAGTTGTGGATATTAGCGCACTAGAATACTACTGTTAGAATACTTTTGGGTTGTGGAGGTTAGCACACTAGAATAAGGTATTGTTAGAATACTATTAGGTTGTGGAGGTTAGCACACTATAACGTTACAGCACAGGGTAATCCTAATTTTATGCATCAAATTTATTCCAATCCAACTCAAAAGTTTTGAACAACACAAAGTGAAGGTTTTATCCAGATCAAAACCAAGAATAGATTATGTGATCTAATCCAATTTCAGGATCCTTGTTTCCCTTTGAACAAGCCATTTTCAAGATTTGATCCAATCCGATAGCCGAAATCCGGTAACTGAAATCCGATAACCGAAATCCGATCACGTTTCTTTTGAACAATTGGGCCCAAACAATCAAAGCATAATGTAAAACTAAAAAGCTATGCTACCTTATGTTAGTTTTGCTCGGACCCCGTAAATCACCGCTTGCGGTTATATTTATTATTATTATTATTATTATTATTATTACTTATTATTATTATTATTATCATACTTAAAATTGTCTTTCATCTGATGTTAAAATAATTTCCATTGAAAAGAAATAATAACTATTTTCCAAGATCTACAAGTACATACATTTACAACAGTTTTAAAAATTCTACACAGTTCTGATGAGATGAGACAGAAACTGAAATTGGATCAATCCATTTTCAGAGGAACATGAAATGAATGATGAACATTCATTTGCATATCTACAGCAGGCAAAGCAACACAAGAGGTTAGGGATGATCTGATTCAGGCTCATACTACAGGCAAAGATCATGACATAGAGGCTGGAGTCAGATACACCTAAGCACAAATTCCATGATACATTGACAAAGCAAAAATGAAAGACATTTACGAGCATGAGTCAAAAAAGAAAACACAGGCACATGGCAAGACCATCATGTTAAAGACTGGACATGAGAGAAGTCTTTTGTCACCCTCTTGGACCTTGGTGACATCTGAGAGGACCCCAAGGAAAACCTCTAAAGCAGCACTTGCAAAGCATTTGCAGAAACTTGCATCACTATCAGATAATCTTCCAGATGAATATAATACAGCAACAATCATTGATGGAATGTCTCTGGTCCAGAAGGTCAATAACAATGTCTCAACTTATGCAGACATTGCTGCTGCTATTCATACCATGATCCGTAAAGAGGCAAAGCGGAGGCAGATCATTTTTTAGATTAAATTAGATTAGATTTAGCTTTATTGTCATTGTGCAGAGAACAAGTACAGAGACAACGTAATGCAGTTTGCGTCTAACCAGAAGTGCAAAAAAGCAGAAAAATGCAATGTGATATACTGTACACAGTATAGGCAGGTGGTGCATAGACAGGACAAGAAATATAGTGCAGTGTAGACAGTAGTATACAGTTGTTTTGCAGAAGGTGGTTTAGAGTAGCATAAATTAAATATAAATATGTGCAGTGTATTAGCAGTTATAAGAGCAGAATAAATATGGCTATGTAATGTAATATGAACAATGTATGAACAACATGTACAGGTATGTGCAATGTAGTGGCGGTACCATTATAGTAGTAGTAAGCACAATATAGATATATGCAGTGTATTAACAGAATATATTACAGAAAAACTGAATAAATATGGATATTTAGTATGAACCATATAGACAGATAGGTACAGTATGTACAACTATGTGCAGTGTGGTAACAGTACCATTGTAGTGCAGAAACAGTAACATTACAATAGTATTAATAATAAGTGTATGTGCAGGATGAAAAGCAGTGGAATATGGCTATGTACAGTATAAGTGTAATTACAGTATGTACATTTGTAAATAAATAGATGGGTGGGATAGGGTAGTGCAGTTGTGGGGGGGGGGGGGGCCTCCTTGTTGTCCCTGTCAAGGTTGCCATGGTCGTGGACACCTCAACAGGCACAGGCAAGGAGGCATCAGGCAGGGCAGGGGGTGATGGGGGCTTAGTTGGTTGGATGTCACCGGGATGCAGAGCTAGAGTTCAGTAGGGTAACAGCCGCAGGAAAAGAAGCTTCCTCTGAACCTGCTGGTTCGGATGTGGAGAGACCTGTAACGCCTCCCGGAGGGGAGTGGAGTGAACAGTCTGTGGTTGGGGTGAGAACAGTCTTTGATGATGCGCGCCTTACGCAAGCATCGCTTGCCCTGGATGGCTTCGATGATGGGGAGTGAGGAACCAGTGATGTGTTGGGCAGTTTTCACCACCCTCTGCAGTGCTTTCCGGTCGTGGGCAGAGCAGTTCCCATACCAAACTATGATACAGTTGGTGAGGATGCTCTCGATGTTGCAGCGGTAGACGTTCACCAGGATCTGAGGAGACAGATGGACCTCAGAAAGAAGAGACGCTGGTGAGCCTTTTTGATCAGGGTAGAGGTGTTGAGGGTCCAAGAGAGGTCCTCAGAGATGTGGACACCCAGAAACTTGAAGCTGGTGACATGCTCCACCTCAGTCCTGTTGATGGGAATGGGTGTGTGTGTGCTAACTTTAGACTTCCTGAAGTCCACAATGAGTTCTTTGGTCTTCTTGGTGTTGAGAGCCAGGTTGTTATCAGTGCACCACGATGTTAGGTGCTGGACCTCCTCCCTGTAGGCCATCTCATCGTTGTGACCAATCACCGTAGTGTCATCTTTAAACTTGACAATGGTGTTAGAGCCATGTACAGGTGTGCAGTCGTAGGTGAAGAGGGAGTAGAGGAGAGGGCTCAGCACACATCCCTGTGGTACACTGGTGTTCGATGGCTGAGGAGGTGCGATTATCTAACCTAACAGACTGAGGTCTGTTGGTTAGGAAGTCCAGAATCCATAAGTTTGTTTTTTCTTTTATCACATACACATTTATTGGTAGATGTTTTTTCTTTACCTTGACATGTTTCGACGTATACTTCCGTCTTCATCAGAAGGTCACACGGTGGAGTAGTGTGACGCATTTTTATCAGCTGATGTTGTTACGGAGGTGTGATCCACCTGTCAGTTTTTTGACAAGTGGACCACACCTCCTGCATGCCAGTCAATAAGCAGGAGAACAACCAATACCACCGCTAGATAAAGGAGGCGATTGAAATAAGAAAGCGGAGCCCAAAGACGATGAACAGAGATATATATGCTCTCCCATACCTGGAGTGCCGTCCTGGGGGGCGGCTGACTGACAGCAGGAGGTGTGGTCCACCTGTCAAAAAACTGACAGGTGGATCACACCTCCGTAACAACATCAGCTGATAAAAACGCGTCACACTACTCCACCGTGTGACCTTCTGATGAAGATGGAAGTATACGTCGAAACATGTCAAGGTAAAGAAAAAACATCTACCAATATATGTGTATGTGATAAAAGAAAAAACAAACTTATTTATCTCAAGTGTAGACACAATGAATGCAATACAAGTAGTCCAAAATCCAGTTACAGAGGGAGGTATTGATGCCCAGTTCACTGAGTTTGGTGATCAGTTTGGAGGGGATGATGGTGTTGAACACTGAGCTGAAGTCAATGAACAGCATTCTTACATAGGTGTTGCTATTGTCAAGGTGGGACAGGGCAGAGTGAAGTGCCATAGAGATGGCATCCTCTGTGCTCCTGTTCTGACGATGAATTCAATGAATAGATTAAAGATCCTTTGTACTCGTTTCAGCTACAATTTAAAAAACATTTGTACCGCAGACCTATGTATGTCATCATTTAACATTAATTTCAACTCGCAATTGAAAGTAAGGAGGGTAGAATAGTAATGATCAATAAGGTCTGCATTCAGGTATTGCCATAACATGTTGCTCTGAAAACTCAAATTAGCTTTTTTTTGCACATAAATCTTGAATTTAATCAACCAAAATGAAGAGCAAAATCACATAATGAGTCAAAATATGTATGCCAACATCAAACACCACATATGCATCAGTAATAATAAGATTTGGATTATTTTCTAGGCTCTTATGAGTGTTTTAACAAAAAAAGCCAATAGGCGGAATTTCCTTTTTTTTCAAATCAGAGGTCAACTTTGAAGGCCTGTACAGCCTCAAAGCTACAAGATCCAACTTGCTATCATACCATTTTATACTCCAGAGATATGTAGCTTTCAGAAAAATATAGTGATAATTTGCCCCCCCAAGTGGTAGTGACGACCCCCTGTGGCTCATGGACTATTAAGCTTTCTAGCTGAAAACAATCAAAGCAATCTAGCCTACCATTCCACAGCAGATCGAACCTTATCGTCTGCTTGAGGCACGTTTCTCAAATTACAGCCAAGGTAAGTGTTCCCGTTTTGGCCCAGTAAAAAACCTTGCATTAGTGTTGGCCCACTTCTGGCTGGGCCCCCAGCCCAACAATGGCCAACTGATAACTGACATCAGTGACGGACTGGCAATCTGGAATTTGGGCAGATGCCAGAGGGGCCGCAGGCCCTCGTGGGCCGTTTGCGCCGGCTGGCCAATCAGGGAGCAGCATGATTGACCACTTAATTGTAATTGACGGCCAAAACATGACAGTCAAAAGCGCATCGTCACTCGTCAAAAGCTTGTTCAAATTTAGTAGGATGTCCAGTCCACATTGGGAGGGTTTTCGTTATCAAACGTCGAGCGCATGGCGCAACAAGGTGTTCCTAGGTTTTTTAATCAGTCATGGGTGTGTTTGGGGCATATAACATCATTTAAACCAATGAAAATGACATCTGCCATTCCTTTTAACGGCGCAAAGCGCGATGTCAAATAAATGCATCTGTATTTTGACATTCAACGGCGCATTTGAAGGAGGTTGCTTGCGAGACCGTATGGAATAGTCATTCCACTAAACCATGCTTTACTAAAACCTATAATAGCCTTCACACATTTGCACTCCTCTATTATTTGAACTCATTGACAAAGTGAAACTAACTTCACCATGGTGTCAGTCAACGACAAGACAGTTATGCAGTTACTTTTACTATTGACTGACAATGGGTTACCATCGAAAACATAGGCTGGAAAAAGCAACACTTACCCTAATATTGCTCAATTGACTGAGTAAAAAAACATTTATCCTGCAGAGGAGTTGCTTATATCTTGTGACAGTGCGTCTTCAGCTGTGCTCCAAACGTGTCTCTCGCCTCTCCCCTAATCACTTTTAACCCTCATTACCAATTTGCAAATGATGGAGAATAACTACTCATTATGAGATGTACAGTATTTCGTAATATCTTTATTCTAATTATGTTTCCCATTGTAATCGTGCAATTTGTAATGTTTTGCATGGACGTGCGCTGGTGTGTGTTCATGGATGATAGAAGGATGGTGCGTTGTGCACCCACCAATATGACTGTTGACAATGCGCTCTTAAAATAACATATAAACAACTCGCCATAGACTTCTGCGATTTTTAGACAATAAAACAAATCTACATGCATTTTTTATTTGATTATTTGTTTGCAAAAGTTAAAATGAAGCAATGCCTTCTGGGAATTTCAAGCTATACTGTTGACTGAGATTAAGCTAGCAACAAAACAAATGAATCAAGGCATCAAGCCACACAAGGGGAGAGCGGAGAAAAAGAGAGAAATCTAAGAGAACACTGTTGGCTGATAAAAATGCGGCAAACTGACTGATTTGTTTTTAAAATTCATGCAGCTTCAGCTAGCACTACACATCTAACTAAGTGTTATGGATCTTATATTAAGATCAAAAAATCTAGTTGGTATTGTTTTCAGTTTAAAGAGACTTTGTCAAGTGCCATCACTATTGCAATGTGAGTAACCAGGTGAAAAACCTTTAAACACAAACAAACACCATCTTAGAAAATGAAAACAAGATAAATACATTCAGTGAAACACATGAGAATTAAGTTCTCATTTCTCAAATTCTCAATACCCAGAAATATACCTTATAAATAGGTAGCAAAATAATCTATCAATATCTTAAATACACACATTAAATACAGAACAAACATGCAATACTTTCTCAGTGTGGAATTTGACTTGACCTCATGATTTTAACAACGCAATTAATCTAAATACATAACATTTGAATTGCATTCATCACACATGATTTTAAAAGGCATTACAGTAGTTTTAACTGTATTTAACTACCATGAAATCATTTTTAACTATTTTTTCAACATGGTTTTACCCACTAACATGAATGGTTCACAATTCAATCAATCATTAGAATGACTTGCAAGCAATGGACTACAACAATGCAACAAACAAGGCCCAGTTACATCCAAGAAAATGCAAAGAGCTCACCGGCTGCGTCTTCCTTGAAAGCTTTGTTTTGCACAAAACAGTCTTGGTGTTTCAGTCCAAACCAAGCTCAACACCTCCCACTCAATCTTCCCACGGAAACCGCTGGAAAGATCGCAAACCATGGTGTACTTGTGGTCAGAGTTTCTCTCCTGGGCCTCCTACCTGCTTTTCAATTGGCAGCAGGACAACCAGCCGCCGGACGTCCCGGTGAAGGATTGTGGACCGGAGGATGCTGGAGATGGGATGCTTGGGTGCTGATGTTGCTGGCCTCACCTCAGGGATACAGAAGCGTGGAGTAATCCTGACATTTACATCCCGTACAATGCCTCTGGAGTCGGTGTTGACACTGACAACTCTTCCAAGCTGTCCCCTGAACTGTCCCCTCAATGCGTTCTAATCACACAGCCAAACGATGTCTCCAACATTCCTTTGGACAGTGTGCCACTTACTTCTTACAAACAGATTAGGACCAGCAAGCTGGCTCCAGGATCTCCAGAACTTGTTGACCTGGTGCTGCATTTCCTGGAGTCTCTTATAGGGATAACTTGTGAAATCAAACGTCATCCATTCGCTACTCGAAGATGCTCGTCCCAGCAGAAGTGCATTGGGTGTGATGTACTGCACACTTTCTTTAAGGCTCTGCACCCTGGCATCGATAGGACGTTCATTAGCAAGATTAGCAGTGAGCTGGAGGGTTGTCTGAAGTTCACTGTAGCTGAGGCATGACTCTCTCCCCAAACTCTGGAATGCCTTCTTCAAGATGAGATCCATTACGATGTGGCGAATCAGCTGGTTGGATTTTCCACTGCCAGTCAGTCCCATTTTGAGCTGAAGCCTCTTCCACAGCAGCCCTGTCCAGGCCATTTAAGAACGCATACAACTCTTCCAGAACAGGTTTGGCACCGACAAAATTGGTCCCCGGGTCAGACCAAATCTTCTTAGGATGGCCTCGAAATGCTGTGAATCTCTGATAAGCCATCAGGAAACTTAAAGACTTAGAACTTAGAATACGACTCCCCAAACCTTCATTGTGACCCTCACGTCGTCTTTGACTTGATAAGGTCTAAACAGGTCTACAGCTGTGAACTCAAAGGGGGCTGCAGGTCTAGTTCTTTCTTGAGGCAGATTTCCCATCACTTGTTGACCAATGTCTTGGCCTTGGCTTTCTTACAGATGACACAGTTGTCAATAACTTTTTGAGCAATTCTTCTCCCTTTGATGATCCATGCTTTCTTTTTCACCTTCAGTAGAGTGGCAGCCACTCCCTCATGACCCTGCTGTGAGCCTCACAAACCAAAAGCATTGAGATCCAAGCACTGTAAAGTAAGAGGGGAACACCAACTCTGTCTTCATTAAAGGCCTGGACCCTTCCGCCACAAACCAGCAGTCCAGTTTCTTGCTCTCTATAGACTACCAGCCGGTCTGTAGTGGTGGTGGGAAAGGTCACACCCTCTTGTGCAGCAAGGAAAAGGTCTCTTAGGGCAGGCACTCAACCTGTTGTATCCAGGCTTTAGGGGCGTGGCCCACAGTTCAGCTCAACAGACTTACATAGCACTTTCTCATAAAATCATTTTACTTAACACTGCATGAAAAGTGGGATTTTCGTCCCCGTAAACGCCTGGAAATCTCCCTAATTTTCGGCAGTTAAGGACAATTTACAGCCTGCGAACGTCGCGTTTGTCTGTGCCACACATTGTCAGAAACCAACAATGACGTATGTGGAGAGCTCGCAGAGTACTAATGGCTCTAATTAGCATATGAATAGCAGCAAAGCTATTCCTAGCTTGAATTTCCTTACTCACTATTGGATGAAACCACTATGTTTAAACAAGAAAAATCACTCGTGATTGGTTGAGATCTGTCACTATTGGTCACCCTAGGTCATTATGAATGTAAACCCCATATATATATATATATATATATATATATATATATTCATATTCCTATGATATGTTATTGTGTTGTCGCCTATATTCATGTCATTATCCTATTGTGGTGGACTGAGGACAATGCCTGGAGATAATGAAGGAGCGGTGCTTGATGCCTAATTGGACTCTAGAATAATGTAGAGAATAATGTAGAATTATGAAAATAATGTAGACAAGTAATATAAAAACTATACAATTGCCATTGGTTAAGTATTGAATAAAAAGTATTAAGTACGGCCAGTCCAGGCTGTGAGAGTTAATCTACTAAACCCCTCTTCTACTGCACTCCCCCCCCCCCATAAATGCACAAATAGGCTGACACCAGACATAATTTCATGCATGTGACAATAAACTTCCTTGTATCCTTGTATCCGGCAAGGGCTGCATAAGAAAGGTGGGGGAGGATTGGGATTGGGCGGGGGGCACCAACAAGGACACACCCAAGAGCAACAGGGGCAAGGAAAAACTCCCTTACCAAGGAAGAAACCTTGGGCAGATCCACGGCTCAAGGGGCTAACCCAACTGCCAGGGCTCTTGGTGTGTGTGTTGGGGGGGATGACAGGGGAGATGGGATAGTGTGCTGTGTATGTGGGGAGAGGGCAGTGTGCAATATGTGTGTTGGAGAAGCTTCCTCATGAGACAATGTGCTGTGTATTGGGGGGGGGGGGGGGGGGGGTCAGTGTGCTGTAAGTATGTTGGGGATGTGTGTTGGAGAAGCTTCCTGATGAAATAATGTGCTGTGTATGTAGGGGAAAGGGGGGGGGAGTGAATGGTGAAGGGACTTACTATTGCAAGCAGAGTACTGTATGTATGATGTATGTGAGTGATGACAGTAAAGATGTGTGTGTGGGCGGGAGGGGAGTGGAGCAGTGACTGTGTGTGTGTGTGTGTAGTGTGTGTGTGGGTAGCTGGGGGCAGTGTGCTGTATGTATGTGAGGTGATGACAGTGATGATGTAAGTGTGTGTGTTTTTTGTGTTTGTGTTGGGGATGGGGGTGGGGGGGGCAGAAAGGCTAGGCAATCAAGGGCATGGGTAGATAGATGGAGGAGAAATCAAAAATAATAAATAAAAAGTTCTATGGAGATGTGCAAAAGTTGGAGAAAGTCAGATATGTGTGTGTGTGTATGTATGTGTGTGTGTGTGTGTGTTTTGACGTGTGATGAAATAAGAAAATAAATAAAAGGTCTGTAGCATAGGGAGAGGGATGTAAAAGTGCTAAAAGTCATGTAGGTGTGTGTGTGTGGGGGGGGGTCATGAGTGCTGAGGAGTGAATGAGTGCAAAGTCAGTATAGTGTGAGATCAGAGTTGGGAAATGTTTGAGAGTGCTGAGGAGTGAATGTGTGCAAAGTCAGTATAGTGTGAGTTCAGAGTTCGGATGGCCTGGGGATAAAAACTTCTCTTGAGTCTCTCAGTTCTGGCTTTGTGACTACATAGGCGTCTTCTTGATTTCAGTGGTAGGAATAATCCATTGTTAGGATGAGAAGAGTCCTTCAGAATCTTTTGGGCTCATTTAGGAGTACTCTTCTGGAATAGATATATTGTAGAGCAGGGAGTTGAGTTCTTATAGTACGTTCAGCTGAGCGCACTACTCTCTGCAGAGTACTACAATCTCTAACTGTGGAGTTCCCATACCAGGTGATGATGCTACCAGTTAGAACACTCTCAACCACTGAAGTGGGGATATGCATATGTGCTAATATAGCATGTAAACAGCGTATCAGTAAAACAGTAGGCTAGTGAACTGTACGTACACAAACATGGAGACGGTGGAGAGGCAGACAGACTATGCAGAGAAGTCTATCTCTTCTCTAACCTTAAGTGAAGCATTGAACAGTTCAATGGCCCTGGGGACAAATTACTTCCTCAGTCTGTCAGTTGTGCATGACAGTGAGCGAAGTCTCCAGCTGATCAAGCTCTTCTGCTTTGTAATAGTGCTATGGAGTGGATGACATTCATTGTCCAAGATGTTGATCAGTTTGTTCAGGGTCCTTTTGTCTGATATCGAAGTGATGCACTCCAGTTCGGCTTGCACGACAGAGCCAGCTTTCCTTACCAGCCTATCTAGTCGCCCAGTACAATAGAAGATGTTGGGGAGGAAGCACAACGAAGAAGGATGCTGGGTGACTAGATAGGTAGGTAGATAGATAGATAGGTTGCTAGTGCATTCAGAGTGTGTGCTGCGTGCTCAGAATGGCAGTTCATCCACTGAATGTTTTTATGCTTGCAGGCAAACTGCATCACAGACAGTCTCTATATTGTTGAGGTCAGAGTAGGGGAAGGGAGAGGGGGAGGGAAGTAGCAAGAGGTGATAAATGCTTTCTCTAATCTTTCACATTTCTCATCCAGACTTGCCACAACACTCACTTGTTACACTTGAAGACACCTGCCGAGTGTAAAGTCAGTCAGACAAATTAAGTGGTTCAAGAGATATGCAAAGAATAGACACACAGACGTTTCTGGAATGAATACATCTACATTTATTTTTTTAGCTTGTTATCCAAAGCGACTCACATATGTCAATTGTATTACAAGACCCAATGTTCCCGGAGCAACTTGGGGTTAAGTGCATGCTATCTCAGCTCCTTAACCACTACACTACCACCACTGATAGGGCAGATAGATGCTTCCTCTGGTGACATAATTAGCTAGTATGATGTTATGATTTTCATTGCTATGCTGATGATAAATAGCTCTATGTTCCTATAACCAGGGTTCGTACACCTATTCCAAGATCAAATTTAAGCACTTTTCAAGCACCTTCAAGGTCAATTTTCAAGCTTTTCCAGCACTTATATGAATATACTAACTCAAAATGATTTTTACTTTTTTATCATTTAGAGATGGTTTTAACAGAAAATTGTGTTTGTTAATAGCAGGAAAAGAAATTAAGAAAGAATTAAGAAAGAAATTACTGGCTGAAATTTAAATAAATAAATAAAATAAAATAATAAAATAATCACTCAACAAATAACTATTCTTTGCTGAATATGTGAACTCAAACTAATGTTAAGGCTTGCTCTTTCATGACAGTCAAGACTGATTAGGTCTCTTTCTTGCCTACAATGGCATGCAGACAGGCCTACATTCTGCTCCATCTTTAATTAAGAACACTGCTTCTCCTCATCAGAGTAGTGAATGTTGCATTTATAAATTGCAGGGTCATAGGCTGCGGAGCTTGTAGCAGGGGCGGAGCTTGAGGGGGTGCAGGGGGTGCGGCACGCCCCCGTGCCGGGACCCGCAGGGGCCCGGTGCGAGGGCGCCCCTCCCCCACCTCCGGGTAAGGTGGGACTGGCCTCTCCCACGGCACAAGGCCGGAGGAGCTAAGATCATGCAAACGGTTTCTTTTCAATCATTTTCATCAGAGTGGGACGTATTAGGCTTATAGGTTGCCCCAGACAGGACGAGTTATGACTACGGATGCTGAAGTTTTGAAATTTACTTTGATGATTTAGTAGGTGTAAAATATTGAATGAAATGTTCTGCTGTATGACTGGCTTTATTTTAACTCTCATATTGAACTTTACGACGTGCAAATTTACAAAGTTGGATCAACGATATTGTCTCCTACAGGCGTCAATGAGAGAACACTTACACTTACATGATTTTGGTTTCGATTTTCTAATTGGAGTAAGTCTTTGTGACAACACGTCATCATGATACATTTGATAATGTTTGATCGTTGTTTTGGTATGAAGCATCTTTTACGTAGCCTAATGAATGCGCTCTAGAAAGTGAAAGTAGCCTAACCTAGGCCTATATGCGATCTGTGTCTGAGCTGTCTGTGCACGTCCGCAATTGATTACGTTCCTCAAATGGAGAACACATCAATCCCATGGTATTTTTTGCCCTAAAATGCATGAAACATGCAAGTTCAAAATCCCGCCGGTAGCCACGTTACATCTCCGTTTCATATTTGCCTAGGCTACTAGCCTACAATAAATTGAACGAACTCAACTGACAACAGGTATATCTACTGATTCGGTCATTGAGACTACAGAATACAGACTACAGAATACAGTACAACAAACTTTCTGTCTTTCTGAAGTTTATTTTTGTATTCCGGGGTACAGTAGCCTAATTGCATAATGTCTTGACAATAGTTTTTCTTACCGGCTTGCTGTTTAAACTGACTGCGCCGCTCTGAACTTTCCTGCCAGGTTTATGACGTAAACCGCATCTCGGATCTGGCATTGCCTAAACTCATTGTGTGGGAAATCAGATTATCTGTCAATATTGGGCTTTGAAAGTAAGGGATATTTGCTCAGTAATAGTAGGCTACATTTTGTAACATTTACAGAGAAACCGAGGGGAAGTTAAATTAGAAATTAGAATCGTTGGAAATTGAAAACACATACAAAAAAAGATTCGGGGCTTTTGAAAAGAGATTCGGGGCTTGAGCCCCCGAAGCCACCCCCTCGCTCCGCCAATGCAACCACCCAGCAGTAACTTCTGCATTCAGTGATTTGCACCGCCCTAATTTTATTTTTGACTCTTCCCGTCACCGTTGAAACCTCTGAGCGCTCATTCTCCAAGTTAAAGATCATTAAAAACCACCATAGAGAATGAGAGAGCAAAGAAAATGGACATACACAGAGCATCAGGGGCGGACTGGGACCAAAAATCGGCCCTGGCATATTTGGCCCAAGCGGCCCTCAAATCGGTCGGGTTACACCTAATTAAATACAAAATCTTTGCATTACCCTTAAATATGCATATATTTTCAACTGTCATGGAGCACTGAAAGTGATAGGCCTCACTGGCTATCACTCTCACTGATCAGAGGTAGCCATGGAGTACATGATCTCCATATTCAAGTAGCCTAGGCTATACAAGCAATTATTAAAGAAGAGTTTCTGCTTGAATTCAAAGTATCATTTCAAATTATTTAATAGGCTACATTTAAACTATACAATGCTCAACTGACAGCAGCACCAAACAGTTACTGAATTTGCCTATGTGTAAAGAGCTAAATTACCTAGATTGTAGTAGACGTTAATCACTGTAAGACAACTGAAACAACACAAAATAAATAGGGCTGTTGCTGGAAATATTTAATTCCTGTAGGCTATACTACATTGCTGGTACATTTTGGAACATTATAGCTATTAACTAATTATCTTTAATGTCTTCCAGTAGCCTATCGTATAGGTTACCGTATATTAGTTGGCTTGTGCATGAATATGACTTGATGTTTTGTAGCCTACATTTCCGTCAGTCTACAGTCTTTTAGCCCATCTTTTACCATGATAATTAACCCTTCCAAGATAGAACCCTTTCGACGCTCTACTTTGAGAGACCAACCACCACTCATGTCATCGATGTTGAATTTTGGGCGCCTGACGGAAACTGATCAATCTGACCAACAATTAACATCGATTTGACACTCTTTTGCTGTCCGGGGTTGAAAATCATTCATTTAGAACATTTAAGTTCTGCTGTTTGTTATTATAATCACAGCACGGCCTTAGGTTATCATAACCACATCATTACATTATCGCAATTAATAAGTCATCATAATCATCATCGTCAGCATGGCATGTCACACATAGCCTACCTGCTCCACCACTGAGTTCTTATCATGTACAGTAGCCGCAAGGCTCCACCACCTGCTCACTGTCCCTCTGTATGCTTGCTTACATCCTCGTTCAAACTCAACGAACTTCAACATGTTGCTGACATTTGCTAGCCTACTTGCAATATTGTATTTTTGAATTTTCATTGGTGTTACTTTTGCACTATTGTCACTACCGGCATCCGCCGCAATTTCGTGTAGGCAACTTCGATTAACTTCTGATGGCTCACAAAATCCTGGCTCTGGGCCAAAATGTGATGGGTGGTCCTGACGTGAGCTGTTATTGGATTAGTCGAGTGTCAATATGGAAATGTAACCAGTGGGCCGCTGATTGTCCGTCCTTTGGGCCGATCGTTGGCCAAAATTGTTAAATTATATATATAGCCTATTCTATCGGCCCAAAAGGTGCGTCGGCCCACCGGGAAAATGCCCGGTATGCCAGATGGCCAGTCCGCCCATGCAGAGCATCGTGGAAGAGTTCGCGGAGCGCGTATTATTGTTGTTTTATTATTAGGGGTCATGTAGCCTAATGTTTTTGTTGTTGTTCTCTTGGTTACACTTCATGTACGTTCAATGGACTTCAAAATTACATAGTTGCTCTCCGTGGCGCTGACGCTTGTAAGACCCGCTGTTGCGGGCATGTGTAGCCTATGTTGTAAAATTATGTTATGATGAGTTTAATAAAGGGCCCGGTCATGTGCCCCGCCCCCGGCCCGGCTCTGACTTGTTCTGCCACTGGCTTGTAGCCTATACTGTACCTTCTGACACAGTGAGTCACACCTTGACTCTCACTCACTTGAGGGCCCTTTGCCTATTATTTCCCTCTATAACTCCTCATTTCCACCTGTCTGCCTGATTTCCCTTCTCCTGTCTCCTGTGTAAATAACTGACCAATAATCAATATCATGCTTAGATAATATCCATATAAATATCTACTATTATCTACTATCTAGGCTACTATCTATATGCTACTATTGGTCCAGACTCTGATATCAGGTGCAGGTTTCAGTGCAAGTTAGCTAGCTGCAACTCCACTGAATTTCAGCATAACATTTTGAGCCTTGAAGTCAGCCTTTCTGACGATTATTTATTTTGGACAATGGATTTGTGGGTATTGAAGTTTATTTGAGCTGCGTGAAACACTGTTTTGCGTTCGTTCGTTAGGACATATAATAGCTCCGCGATAGCAGAGTCAACTCTACTTTCGTTCTGGCATGTCGGAGGTATCTACAACCTACAGTACGTGTTGCGCGACGTCGGTGCGTGGATGCAAGGATAATTGTCTTGTCAGCTATTTTTAGTCAATAAATGAAACTGAATTTGAAGAAAGAAAGGTGACCTCTATAGAGTGTCCCAGTGACTTCCGTTTTACTTCCGCTACAAGGGACCTATCTTTCAAAAAATATGAACGGGAGTTAATGGAGAGATAACAATTATTTTTTGGTCCAGTTTAAATTGTGCCACGAATTTCACATATGATGTGTGTGAATTTAAAAGATAATTTTTCACGTCAAGAAAGTACTGTTGTTCGATAGACTTCAAAAGTTATGTTGGTTTTGTGCGAATCCGCTCAGTGGACTACATCTTTCGTCTCGAACGATGTACGACACCAACGTAATGAAACGATAAGATTAGCTGTTATGCTAGTTAACGGTTGCATCTTGCTGCCTGCTATGTCACTTAATAGTATATAATGTACAGTCTATGGACGAATACAACTTACCTGATGTGTTTAATCCTCTGACTCATGGTATTTTCATCGGCAAGGAAAGCCCAATTAAGACCTGTTGCTGGTAGAAGCTATTGTACAATCTAGTGTGGCTGTGAATGAGCTAACGTAGCGCGACTGATGGGTTTGTAGTCGTTGGAATTACGATCTTTCACAATGTTGTAATTCAATAGTTACGAAACAAACTGCAAATGTCTTTACATGAAAAATTGTCTTTAAAATTGACAAACATCATATGGGTAATTCAAGGCACAAGTCAACCGGGACCAGAAAATAATTTCTTTTTCGCCATAGAATGGCGTTCAAAATTTTTTGAAAGATAGGTCCCATGGAGGCAAATGGAAGTGGCGTCACTGGGACACTCAATGGTAGATATACGGCCATAGACATGACTGGTGCGGTTTTGCATTCCCATACCTAAAGTTTCGTCTCCTTCAACCTAACTTTCTCCTTGTCTTCCAATGATTGGAGCTAGCCTATTCAATAATATGTAAGCTTTAATGGCGACCTAGCTAGCAATGCATCTGTATGACCCTACATGATTTCTTTTCAGCAGTCCGAAATAGCTGTTTTCTAACCAACGTCATCAAATCATCAAAACGGCAACCTCACTTTATGTTGGTGGTGCTGGTGCAGCCATCTCTGACTGTGTGCAGGGGGGCGTTGTCACGCATGAAATGACAGATCCATAGACTGGGCAGATCAGTCACACACGCAGAGGCGCAAGCGAGGACCATGGCGGAGAAGTTTTAATTTTAAACTCTGCGACTTTCTGCATCTAATAAGCTAACTATTCCGTCAGATTTTGTGTCAAAAGAAATACACTTACAATTATAAGCATTTTCAAGCACTTTATCCGAAATGCAAGCACTTTTCAAACCTTGAAAACGCAACATTAAAATTCAAGCATTTTCAAGGATTTCAAGCACCGGTACGAACCCTGTTATAACACTAAATTACCTTTCCCAACATTTTTTTTTATGTCTTCGAATAACAGGGAATGTGATATTCATTGCAACACCAAAATGGGGTGGTGATGGTTTTTGATTGAGATGCAAATTTTGCCGGGACAGCAAAACATTTTGTTGGATAACACTGTTCAAACTACTAATCTTGGTGAACATCCAATAGTGTATTACTGTAGTTCAAAGCGAAGTTCCATTTCTTCATTGGCCATAATGTCTACTATATTCTCAGCTCTCAATGGTAATGCTGGCATGGTAATTACTTCACTGCAGAGAGTAAAAACAACAACAATCAGTTGAGGACTTAAAGCAATTGACAACTGAAGGGAGAAAACAAGACTCACCTGTGCTGTTCAGGTATGGTAACACCTTCTGATTGCAAGACTGGATCTGAGGGCAAAAAAAATTATTATGGTGTGATGAACTATAGGGAGATATTTTGGTATGTTTTGATAGCTATGACACATAATTCTTACAGTTAAGCATCCAAAATATGCAGAACAGGCTTCCCATCATGACAATCAGCAAGGTGCAGCAGAACACAACAGCTATGACCTCAGTTGTAATTGTAGGTAAATCTATAGGAAAAGTCAATAGTAAATGTTATCCTTTATTTCATCATATGAATTAAATACATTGCTGGTATTTTTTTCTCACCTATTGACTCCACAAGGACAATGTTACTCTGCACCCAAGATGCATTGATGTTGAAACTGTCCTTCACAAGGCACTGGTAATACCCAAAATTCACTGGTGTAATATCAGTCAGGAAGAGGACATGGCACTTGTCATTGGAGATTTTAGAGCAGTCCTTCTGATGCAGGAATGAGTTGTTATGGAGCCAAGAGATGGAGGGAAAGGTACCTCTGTTGATGTCACATTGCAGTCGCATAGCTACTACTTGCCAGTTAGTATTGTATAAGTATTCAGTGTGCAGATACACAGGACCCCCTACAGGAGCTAACACACAGGGATAGAATATGGTCATACACTAACATTGGAATATATTTAAATATACTATGTGCATGTATGTGAAATATCAGAAGTCAAGACAGTCACTAGTGGATCATCATAGTGTACTCAAAAACACACAAATGTGACCATTATTGTTATTACATCTCACCCATTTCTAGATTAAGAAGGTTGCTGGTCAGTTGTTGGTGACTTGTCTCTGCTCTGCACTGTGCTGAGACCATGTCCATTCCTACCATCATTGGCAGAGTGAACCATACAGTCAGGGAGTTGGCGACCTGCCGATCAATCTCCTGCCCTTCCAGGAATAACAGGAATGTAACTGGAACACTGCCCTGAGCTGACTCACAAGTCAAGTTGGCATAGTAACTGGCATTCTCTCTGTAGAGTGTGAATGACAGCTTTGGTGCAGAAATGTTGACTGAAATGTATTTGAAAAGAAATCCAGGGTTAACAATTCAACACCATCTGTCTTTTACATATAATGTTAATGTAATTTTTAAATGTAAATGTTAATTTTGGTCATGCAACACTAGGCTACATGCATGCACAGGTGGGTCAGCACACACACACAATGAAGTTCTCAGCACATGAATTCCATTTTAAAGTCATACTGTTTTTGTGAAAACTGCTTAAAATCATAATCACAATCACAGCAAACTCTCATTTAAAGTCAAGCTTCATTATGTCTGCATAGATGTTGAAAAACTCTAGAAATCACTCAACTGGTTTCTGCTTCATTTCACCCTGCGTCATGTCAATAAATGAACAAATATAGCCTGGTGCCTTGTGTATTCCCTTTGGATTTTGATGATATATAAATATATATATATTACACACACACATATATATACACTCGCCAGCTAGGTTACGGGGATGCTGGCGAGACACGCCGCTCCATCTGGCATCATGTTTATGTTCGTAATTTTATGTAATGTTCTGTTAATTTTTTGTATTTATTTTTCTAGTTAAATGTAATCACTCTTTATTTATATTATTATCGATCGTTTTTGTGTTATTCTTAGTCCTTTTTTCTGATTAACAAACTCGGCTGACACCATCAACGTCAAGTTAACGTTAACCAGCTTCCATTGGGCTGATGAGCGCCTTGGCTAGCCTGCCTTATGTCTCTGAAGTCCCTCATCCATCCGTGACGTTGCACATCCAATGTCAGGACGGAGGGATTGCTCAGCAAGGGTGCCTAACGTCAATCTGCAAGAGATCTGTAGCTGCCACGACCACCGAGTTGCGGCTGACATGCGAGCTGCCATGCTAGCATCTACCGGTGCCTGGAGTCTGGATTGAGTGCTAAGAAATTCTGTTGACAACGTCAACCATGAAACAACAACCAACAAACGGTGACTGTCCAGGACCACCGAGCTGATAATCAGCAGGGTCGCCCATCACAAATTCGGACTGTCTTGTTCTTCCAGTGCTCTCCAGACTGCCAGTGAATTCTCCGGGTTGGTCGGTTATAAAGAACTTTGTTGATGTTGCATCGGTTGTGAAGACACAGCTGTGCGCAGTTTTCACGCGGGTCATCTTTGCCCTTGGACATTTTCAGCCGGTTGGAAATTGGACTAATTTTATTTTTAATTTTTATTTATTTTATTTATTAATTTGTTTGTTATATGTTGTATGTCTTGGTGTCATGGGTATGCTGGCGACTACGCCGTTCCGTCCGGCATCTATTGTCTTTGTTAGTCTGTGTCAATGACAATGTCTTATATGGAGCGCTTTGGGTTGCACTCTGTGCATGTTAAATGCGCTATACAAATAAATCTGACTTGACTTGACATACATACATGCATACAGGTGCTGGTCATATAATTAGAATACCATTACAAAGTTGATTTATGTCAGTAATTCCATTCAAAAAGTGAAACTTGTATATTATATTCATTCATTACACACAGACTGATATATTTCAAATGTTCTTTTAATTTTGATGATTATAATTGTCAACTAATGAAAATCCGAAATTCATTATCTCAGAAAATTAGAATATTACTTAAGACCAATACAAAAAAAGGATTTTTAGAAATGATGGCCAACTGAGTATGGACATGAAAAGTATGAGCATGTACAGCACTCAATACTTAGTTGGGGTTCCTTTTGCCTCAATTACTGCAGCAATGCGGTGTGGCATGGAGTCGATCAGTCTGTGGCACTGCTCAGGTGTTATGAGAGCCAGCAGCGGCTGGTGAATGTTATGTTAGGAGGGGCTGACAGTTTAAACCAAACCCCTGTAGGGGGGTCTTGGGGCAAGATTTTTTTGTTGTTGTGATTTTCACATACAAACGAAGCATTCTTGTGCATTCTGACAAAATAATAAAGACAAAATAGCCAAAATTTCCTTACAAAGACGAATGTGGCCAGTGAACTAAGTTTTAACTTAATTTATTTGCCTTGTAGAGTTGTAACATTCTCTCTTTGTCTGTGTCTGTATGTGTGTGTGTAAGAAAGTGAGTGAGTGAGAGAGAGATAATGTGATTCTAAATTGGGTTAGTGTGTTACGGCCAATCTATTGTGATTGGTAACTTCACTCATAAATCTAGTCAAGTATGCATTTAGAAAAGAATCCGATAAAATATCAATATAATATGACACACTGGAGGCATGATTCCACCATAGGTTTGCAGAGAACTATATACAATATGCACACTGAAGCCATGATGCCACCATAGGTCTGCAGAGAACTATACAATATGCACACTGAAGGCATAATGCCACCATAGGTTTGCAGAGAACTATATACAATATGCACACTGGAGGCATGATGCCACCATAGGTTTTCAGAGAACTATATACAATATGCACACTGAAGGCATAATGCCACCATAGGTTTGCAGATAACTATACAATATGCACACTGGAGGCATGATGCCACCATAGGTTTTCAGAGAACTATATACAATATGCACACTGAAGGCATAATGCCACCATAGGTTTGCAGAGAACTATAATACAATATGTATTATCCTGCTGCAAAAGTCCGGACAGTCGGGTCCCAATTCCTTCACCCTTTTCTTCTCCACAGCCAACCAACGAAAAAATTGAGTTTCCCTAAGTGGGATATAATCGAGTTTTCCTTCACAGTCACAGTCGTCATCATCCAGTCTCCGCTAGCCATCTTGTCTCTTCCCTGGAACTGGTTAGCTGTGGCGCGAATACTTGCTGATGGACGTGATTGATTTGATGAATTGTCCAATCACGCTAAGATTGAAAAAGGGTAAGGCTATTTGCACCCCTGGTACAATTAGCAGTGTATGCTATTCGTACCCCGGTGCACACAGCAATGTGTTCTATTAATACCCCTGTGTTTGAATATATAACACAGACATACAGAGTTATTGATTGATGTATATGGGTTTTTTTCTTTCCTTCAGATTTTTTTCCATTTAAACACGTATAGCTTCACAAATCCAACATGGATACAGAGAAAATTCTAGCTTGGTGTAATAAGAAAATAATTTCTTTTGAGCATGCTCTTGTTCTAGGACAGGTGCCAATAGACATTCCCAAGGCAGATATTTACAAAGTTTTAGACACAGTCAAAGAGTTTGGAAAGACAAAAGTACGTGGGCGATGCCATGATCACACAGGGAAACAAGAGTTTGCGTTAATTGAAACTTCTGTACGGCTTTCTGAAATTACTGTTCCAGACAAAGTAGGAATAGTCGATGAAATAGGTCCATGGTCTGTACAGGTAATCAATCAAATACCCCTTTCCCCCGGGCCTGATAAAGGAGAGAATTTCCAAGCTAAACTGCTTTCTTTTCTTCAGCAAGAAGGAAAATCTTTAGCTGATATTCAGAGCATAGCCTCCCCATCACTCACACTTAGTGCTGATTTAGTTGGAGCTATTAACTCGCTAGTCCAAAAATGTCACATTGCCTCACCAATTGAAACAGAGTTATAGGAAGCTGCGCACATTCTCAGATGCAATCCCCACACCTAGTGGTGAAGATGAGTATGACGTATGGGCTGAACAGACTTCCCATATCTTGGAAGAATGGCAATGTTCTGACTCTTTGAAGAAACAGAAACTAGTCGAATGTCTCAGGGGGCCTGCTTCAGATATTGTGAGGTTTGTCAAGATTGGAAATCCCTCAGCTACATCCACTGACTACCTCAGTGCTCTAGAAACTGCATTTGTAAGAGACTCAATACAGAAAGTGCATCGGATTTGCTGGTGAGGTTGAAAAGTACTTTTCAGGAAGAGGGAGAAAAACTCTCTGCTTATGTATTAAGGTTAGACAAATTGCTGCATATAGTGTTGCGTAAAAGCGGCATTGAGTACTCTGATATGAATCGCCTTCGCATTCAACAAATCATTCGCGGAGCACTTCCAAATGACATGATAGCACTTCGTCTTAGGATGACCCACAAACTGTGAGACCCACCTAAGCTACGGTGTCTTTGTCCTCTGTGTCCCCTACCAAACCTCCAAATGACACTGAACTCTAACTCCTTAAGAAGGAAATTATGGGCTTGAAGAGCGATGTAACATGTTTGTCGTCAGTGGCTGTTGTTCCAGCGGCCCCTCAGCTCCCTAAGGCAACCAGCTTAGCTGCAGCTGTTTCTTCCGCTGACAGGGTGGTGCCAGCAAAAACAGGGAGTGGAGCCAACTACTTCTGTTATAAATGCGTTGAGGAGGGTCATTTCCAACGTGACTGCTGTAATGAGGAGAACCTGCGCAAAGTGAATCAGCGTCTCATTAAGATGACACGGGCAAGGGGAAACTACCCCGGAGCTCAGTAGGGGAACGGCCTGAAGCTCCGGAAAAGACACGTTCCACCAAGTGCGAAACACTAGAACAGAGTAAAACTGCGTTGCCATCAGGATTAGTAGGGCCTACTTCTATCCTTCCTATTCAAATAGAGGGCATTTACGCTAAAGCTTTGCTGGATAGTGGGTCACAAATTACTCTTTTGTACCGATCCTTTTATGACAAGTGCCTAAAGCATCTGCCATTAACTCCAATTGAGAATTTGGAGATTTGGGGGCTAAGTTCTCAGAGTTACCCATATGATGGTTGTTTGTCAGTTAGGCTTGAGTTTCCTGGATCTGTGACTGGGGTAACTGAGACTATAGACAGACGCATGTGTGTTGGTGTGTCCAGATCCCATCATGAAGGGAGAAGTGTCTATATTAGTTGGAACGAACACATCAGTTGTGAAAAAGCTGGTTGAAACATGTAAAGAAAAGGTAGGGGAAGACTTTCTTACAACTTTGGCAGTTCATCCAGTAATGAAGACTGCTTATGAGAAAGTTATGGTAATGTCAAGTCAGTCGGCAGACATTGAGCGAGGTACTGTGTGGTTTTCACGCAATAAGCCACTTACATTGTCCCCAGGTGAGACTACAAGGGTAACAGGAATTCCTAAATATCCACAGAAGACCTCTAGCAGTATGCTTCTAATAGATTACCTTGAAGAGTCTCGGTTCCCACAGGAATTACTTGTCAGGCCTGAGATGCAAGCGGCAAATGTTCTACAGTCACGAAAAATCACTGTAACGGTCCGGAATGTTTCTGTCCATCCTGTTACGCTGAAGATGGGTACGCCCATTGCCCATATCTTTCCAGTGGAAGTGGTATCTAGTCCTTTTTCCTCAAAAGAGAACAGTTCTGAAGCTCAGTTGACGACAGAGTCATTCAATTTTGGTGACTCTCCAGTCCCTACCGAGTGGAAAAACCGGCTGGGACAACAGATGCTGGACAGAAGTGAAGTTTTCTCACGGCATGAATTTGATGTGGGTTGTGCCAAAAGTACACAACACCAAATTAGGTTGACTGAGGACAAACCATTTAGAGAAAGATCTCGTCGGCTTGCACCAGCTGACATTGATGATGTGAGACAGCATCTGGCCAAGTTAAAGACTGCTGGTATCATTTCAGAGTCACAGAGTCCTTATGCCTCACCCATAGTGGTCGTGAGGAAAAAGAATGGGCAGGTACGGATGTGCGTGGACTATAGGACTTTAAATCGACGCACAATTCCAGATCAGTACACAGTACCACGAGTAGAGGATGCTCTGGCTTGCCTTAGTGGGAGCAAATGGTTTAGTGTGCTTGATTTAAGAAGTGGGTATTATCAGATCCCTCTTTGTGAAGATGATAAAGGCTGAGGCTAAAAAGGCTGCTTTCATTTGTCCTGTTGGGTTCTTTCAATTTGAGAGGATGCCACAGGGAATATCTGGCGCTCCTGCGACTTTTCAGCGTATCATGGAAAGGACAGTGGGGGACATGAACTTATTAGAAGTCTTAGTGTATCTTGATGATCTCATAATTTTTGGAAAAACTCTTGAGGAGCATGAAGAGAGGCTCCTCAAGGTACTGGATCGATTGAAAGATGAGGGACTCAAGTTGTCTTTAGACAAGTGCAAATTCTGTCAAACCTCAGTTAGTTATGTAGGACATATTGTGTCTCAAGATGGTGTCTCTACAGATCCGACCAAAATAGAGGCAGTGAGCTCCTGGCCCCGCCCCAAGAATGTGGCTGAGTTGCGTTCATTTTTGGGGTTCTGTGGGTATTACAGAAGATTTGTTAGAGATTTTTCACAAGTGTCGTTCCCTTTGAACGAGTTGCTACAGGGTTGCTTGTCAAATAAGATGTTGGGAAAGAAAGCGGTTGTGAGACCTGAAGAGAGATTGTACTATAAAGCATCTGAGTTGTTTGGTAACAGATGGGATGAGCGATGTGAGGCTGCTTTTGAAGAGCTAAAAGTTAGGCTCACTAAAGCTCCAGTGTTGGCTTTCGCTGACCCGCGAAAAAAAACTATCCAGTGCATAAGCTGGAATTTCTAGCCTTTAAGTGGGCGGTGGTTGATAAGTTGCATGACTACCTCTATGGTGTCAAGTTTGAGGTGCAAACAGACAACAACCCCTTAACATATATCTTGACCACAGCTAACCTGGATGCTATGGGACATCGCTGGCTGGCAGCTTTGTCTGTTTATGAGTTTAGTCTTAAGTACCGCCCTGGAAGACAAAACATCAACGCTGACGCTCTTTCACGGCGCCCTCTTCAAATTGGGTGAGGACAGAAGACTGGATAAGCAACTCGTCTTCTGCAGTGAGAGACATGTGTCAGCTGCCAGAGGTGCATAAGTCAAATTGTTGTGCAAATTACCAAGCTGTTGGCAGTTTAGGTTGCTCTGTGAAATCTGTACCGATGGCATACTGTAATCCTGGAAAATTAAACACCACCTCAATCCCTAAATTGAGTTTTTCTGACCTGTCCACTGCACAGAGGGAAGAACAGCAGGATGCAGAAATCCAGAACCACCCCTTACCATCCCCAGGGTGACTCTCAGCCAGAACGGTTTAATCAAACTCTACTGAACATGTTGGGAACCCTGGAGCCAAAGCAAAAGAATCAGTGGAGTAGACATTAACATAAAATTGAGTTTAACAAAACAGTGAGTGCAGGAAATACTGAGGGACCGTGTGAACAGAACCTTGAGAACATGAGTGATTGTTCGCAACCTAGTGAGGACTATGAATTAGAAGGCCTTTTTGAAGAAACGACCACTAGTGCTCCCAAACACTCTGACACCCTTCTAGAGGAGGCCGGTCACGAAGTGGACTCAAATGAGGAGGAAATTAGGGATTGTAGAAGGTCTCAGAGGATTAAGACAGCCACAAAACGCTTCACATATGATGAATTAGGTGAGCCCCATTTCCAGTCAGATATTGCTCAACACTGTTCATGTGGATAGGGAAACCCACACATAGCCGGACATGCATTGCACGATAGGACACAGATAGTGTTTTTTTTCCCATTTCATTTTAATGTGTTATGAGGACATAACCTTTTTTTTGGTGAAATTCCTGAAATTCATGTGTTAGTTTATAAAGTTTAACCCTTAAGAACGTACCTATCCGTTAACTATCCGTAAAAGCGTACCGTCACACTTTTGTGTTTGGAATGTTGCTACATAAGTATTTTAATTGCTGCTTAACAATGGGCTACCACTTGTTGGCTAACATGTGCTGACATTGTACATTCTCAAAGTCAAAGATGGTCTCTCGCAAATCACTTTGCCACTACCATTTTGTTATGTCCACATTTTGCAGATCTAGTTTATATTATGATTGTGTGGTTGGGCTATACATGACAAAATCCACGGAAGTGGCAAGTATTAAGACGTTTACTTACAGGAGGCTACAAATGTTGCTAGCTTCACTGCCATTTATTGCCATATTTCTGAATGTCAGTCATTACACCAAGCACAATAAAACAAGCAAAATTAGTGATTTTTTTAAATGAAATGATGATGTTATTCAGTGTTTAGTCAAATCTCATGGCCATTGATAAGATGAAAATCAAAATGACCGGGAAATGTACGGAATGCTGGAAACAAACATTGTTCATTCACGAGCTACGTAGCTTTGAGTAATGCACGGCTCAGGAAACATACACTGTAAAAAGTTTCTGTAAATTTACAGCCAGATTCCAACATTATTCACCTGTTTCCTTCAATAAACAGGACTTTCCAGTCATTAGTAAGACAAATGTGTAAAATCATGCTCCAACACTGTTATTTACCACGCCCGTAATGTTTATTCTGGAACACACGTACTTCCCGTTATCTATTAACGTTACCTTCGAGCTGGTGATGGGAAGCTGTCTGCTGAGAGAAGACGATACGTTGGAATCATACCCAAACCCATCAACACAATAAGGTGAGTTTATCTGTCATCTTTGACCAGAAATACAACGTTTGAAAGCACACTGGTCATGTTTATACAAGTTGTATAATACAACATCTCTGAATGTTACCCTGCTGAAACGAAGTTAGTAGCAGTGCTATTCAGCTAGCCAAAACCACGCTTTAGCCCTTAAGCCATGCGTTATCGTTATCACTTGTTGATCAAATTTTACGTTTCTCCATTGCAATCTGAAGCCATCTAAAAGTATTGGTATGAGTAGGGTATGCGTAGTTTTTTAAAGTTTAACTCGCGTGATTTACCTGCTATAACACTGTTTGCTAGCTAAGTCTGCTTAGCATCATCAGTTTAATAAACCAGTGGCCAAATAAACAATATGGCACAAACGGATGTAGTGTAGTGTGACTACTGCTTTCAGTGTTTACTTGTATGCATGGATTTCGCCCGTGCTGGTAATTACTAAAAGTTGTGTTAAGTCCTTCAGTTGACAGTTTAGAAAGCTAATGCTAGTTAGTAGCCTAGCTAGCTTTCCATAGCAGAGGTGGTTGCATGACACGTGTATGGTATTCCTCCTGAGTTCATTTGAGCTAGCGGCATGCAACAGGAAGATGTTTACATGTCATATATGTGGGCATCAGTCCACTGCGTCTATTTATGTGAGCCATACCTAAATTCATGACAATATACCCAATATAGACCTTCCATGCTGTGTTCCAGATTGCCAAATTAAAGAGACATGCAGGTCTTGAATTTCCCCTGGGGATCAATAAAGTATCTATCTATCTATCTAGGTCTTTAGACACACATATATAGAAACCATAAACAATGTGGTTTTGATAAGACAGACAATTTCAAAAGCAAGCACCCTCACTTTGCACACACATACACACATTCCTCACACAAACATCTTATCACACCCGCCTCATCACTTTTAATCATTCAACGGCAGACACACATACACACACACACACACACACCTTTCATACTCACCTTGCAGACAACTCACATTCACTCACTCCTTACACACATACACACACACACACACAACACACTCACAGAGATTACATTCACTTTCTCACTCACACACACACACACACACACACACACATCATGAAGAGTTGTTCAGTGCCTTTCTTTTCTTTTGCTAAGGGATGTGCGACTGTAGCTGATGTTGAGTCTTCCAAGCCTACCTGTGACGCCTCGCCTGATATTACTAGGTATGTTTGTTTTCATTCACTAGAGTAATAATGATCAACATATACATATTTAAATCAACTTTTGAACTTTTTTTTTTTCTGTATTGAATTTTGTTTGGACAAAATCCTAAAAGGAATCTAATCATAGTTGACATGTGGATCTATGTCTTAAATTGAATATGATAAATTCTTTTTTTCAGGTGAACGACAAGGTAATCATCAAAAGTGGATGGTCAGCATTGAATCCTTAATCGTTTGTGAAGGGTCCAACCTCGCCACATTTCTAACAGGGATTGCGACATGTTTCTCCACCTTCTATATTCTGAATCTGCAATATCAGGAGGAGGCAGCGTGCACCTTTGAATTCTTCCAGAGGTAAGTTCATGTCACACTTTCGAACCAGAGTTTGTTTTATGTGTGGTATGTATTGGGGGGGTTGTGTAGTAGTCTACTATGTAGTTATAAGCACTACTATGCAGGATTACACCCTCTGAAGAGAGCAATCATGCATAGTACTGCTGTAATAACCACATAACACTATACTTCTACTTTATACAACTGATTAAATCAAATATAAATGCAGTTACAGTAAGTAATAAATGTCAGTTAATTTCATTGTGAGAAAGTGTGTTAACGTTACAAATTCACATCCGATTCATTCACTTTGGCACAATTTTCCTCTACATGAATCCTAGTGTACCCTATCAGTTTTTGTAACTCTCTCTCTCTCTCTCTCACAGAAAAAGGCCCAGAAGAAGCCTAAGAACAATCACTAATAAGTAAAGTGAATGTTACTTGATTTCTCATGAATGTTACTTAATTCCCTCTCTGATTATCATTTATACTCATCTCTTACTTTAAATTCTTCTGGACATAATCTGTCAGTTTATTCATTCTCACATGTACACAAGGCCAATGCGATGCAATGATATTGATAATTGATAAATATCTGTGATGATTATTCTGTATCTTATTTGATTTTGAAATAGTACTACTTTAGATAACATGTCTACATTTTACATACATATGTGATACACAAGCCTAATGCGATGTTTTTATTTTCCATGATAATTCTTTTGTACCTTATTTCCGATTTTTGAAATACAACTAGATCACGTGTCTACATTTTACATTCATACGTGATACACGATCCTAATGCGATGTTTTTGTTTTTCATGATAATTCTTCTGTACCTTATTCCTTGTTTTTTGAAATACGATTTTCAAAATACTACTAGATAGCGTGTCTACATTTTAAACGGGCCTAATGCAATGTATTTGTTTTCCATTGTAATTCCTCTGTATCCTATTACCTGTTCTTTGAAATCCGATTTTCAAAATACTACTATGTATCTACATTTTACATTCATACATGATACACGAGCCTAATGCGATGTTTTTATTTTCCATGATAATTCTTCTGTGTCTTATTCCCCGATCCTGAAATACGATTATAGTCAGTCTACATGTTCCTGAATTACTATTTACTATTATCTTGCTTCATGTCCCTTCATCTTTCAAAGATTATAAAGATTACTTTACTGTTAGACTGTCAAGTAAGTGCTGTGAAATAAAATATCTGTTAAACTACAAATAAGTAACTGATGTGAAAAAATGGATTTTTATCTTTAAAATGTTGATTTGAGAGTGGATGAACTCAATATATGGAACTTGTTTCCTGTAATTGTAAAAAATTAAAGACCTGTTGTGTAACTAACGTGAAGATCACATTTTTTTCTTGTTACCCAACATGAAAATGATGTTATATACTTAACAGGAATTTAATGTTATGGTAGTCTGCCGTTAAACAACGGGAAGCTCCTGGAAGTCCTGCCAGTTGTTTCCTGTTAATTTACAGGAAATTAATGTTGTTATTTTACATTAACTTAATGTTAAACCAGGGCACCGTTAAATAACAGGAACTTCCTGGAAACTCTGCTGCCAGTTGATTCCTGTTTTTTTACGGGAAATTTTCTTACAGTGTAGTTTGCTACATTCATGACATTAAAACTCGCACAAGAAATGCGCATACATCTTTATCTTGTCCCATTATAATCACATCTTTATTTGCGCAAAAACAATCGTAGTATTTACATACGCTATAAAATATCATCGATAATATTAGAATAGTCATGGCCCATTTGAAAAGGCGTCAGCTTACTGATGAAGAGATCAGGGTTATTTTTACATCTAATGACGACTCTGATGTGGACATTGAACACAATCCTGCACCTGTGGAGTTAAACATCCGTCTGAGGTAAGAGCAGAGATATTCGCGTGTCCTGTTATCCTCGTGACAATTGTTAACACGTTGTCAGCGCGACTTCATTTGCGCAATCAGGTGCATGCATGCAACACATGTGATCACATGATGAAAGCATGTGTGTGTGTGTGTGTGGTACTTTGCTATGGGGGGTTTTTCCTGCCAATAATAAAATTAAAATGAAAACAGTGAAATTAAAATGAAAAACTCGTTTTGCCATTTCATTTTCAAAGTGTCAGTGCAATTATCCTGCCAAATTTAAAAATAAAATGAAATATATACATTTGGATTTTAATTTTCCTGATAAACACGATACATTTGTGACAAAAATAAAAATAAATTGAAAACGTCTATTTGTCATTTAATTTTCATTACCATCCTGGTATATTACTGCCCAAAATGAAAATGAAAATGCAAACTTCACTTTGACTTTGCCTTTTCCTGACAATGCGCACAATGTATGCCAAAATTATAAATAAAATGAAAACTGACACCTGCTTGCGATTTATTTTCCATTTCTCGATTTTCATTTTCATTTTCAAGTTCACAACATGCAAATGAGCTGCATTGTTAATGAGATGTATGTGGGTGGTGCTCTGGTGACGACAAATTAAATGCGCCTACCATGATCATGATTTAGCTTTAGATCAATAAACGCGGTTGGTTGACGGCAAGATGGCAGCCAGATCGGTCCAAGACGAGGCCGTAGCGGCCCTAGAGTCCCCTTGTATCACACGAGGCCGGCCCAGGCAGGATATCCCTGCCGAGACGATTACAGCCTATGTGCAGTTAGGAATGACAGCAACAAAAATCGCGAGCCTGCTCAATTCGTCGGAGAGGACGGTACCTAAATCCAAGCTCCTGCATTCTATGCCGTACTGTCCTCTCCGACGAATTGAGCAGGTGTCAGTTTTCATTTTATTTATCATTTTGGCATACATTGTGCGCATTGTCAGGAAAAGACAAAGTCAAAGTGAAGTTTGCATTTTCATTTTCCAACTAACATTTTCATTTTTGGCAGTAATATACCAGGATGGTAATGAAAATGAAATGACAAATAGACGTTTTCAATTTATTTTTATTTTTGTCACAAATGTATTGTGTTTATCAGGAAAATTAAAAGCCAAATGTATATATTTCATTTTATTTTTAAATTTGGCAGGATCATTGCACTGACACTTTGAAAATGAAATGGCAAAACGAGTTTTTCATTTTAATTTCACTGTTTTCATTTTAATTTTATTAATGGCAGGAAAACCCCCCCATACTTTGCAATGTTCACGTGAAATAAAACAAATCAGGCCATGCTAACACTGCATAGATTGTAGGCCACCTAATAATGACTATAGAATGTCAGTGTAGAACGCTAGTGACGCAGCCCAAAAAACTCACCCAGTGGAGTACGTTGGTTTAAATAAAACCTACGTTCTTAAGGATTAAAAATACCTTTGTGATAAGCTTAGTTAAAATACAGGTTATTGTGAAAATAATGTATTATATGAACCTTTCCATTTTGTGGGTTTCTGCCAATCAGCAGGGTGGCGCTGACAACCAAAAATGATTTGAGTTTTGTTTTGTTGGGGTGGAGTGGGGAGAAGAGAAGAGGGGAGACTGACACAAGAAGAAAAAGGCATAGGCTAAGAAAGACCAGTTAACACTGGTATTTAACATTGGGGGAGTTTTGTTACTTTTTCAATGTGGGCGCATGTTTAGCCTGTGCGAACGCGAAGAAAAAAAGTCAGTTACCGCGGGGAAAGTTCATAAGGCTAGAAACCGCAACAGGCTAGTTACTTGACCACTTTTGTGCTAGCGGAATTCAACTGTGCCAGAGACGTGAACGACGGCTGGTCATTCGTTCCCAGGCGTGGATGACTACAGGATTTCGGAGGGGGATTTCGGACTCCTATGGCACCTGGATTCGTAGGCTACGACAGGAAAGGCTGGTAGTGAGTGGAATATTTTGCACGCCATACTGCTACTGTGATTCTCCCGATTGATTCCTATGAGCCCCAACGAAAGCGCGCCAACTTTAGTTATACTGGCCAGTAGGACATTTGCTAGGTTGATTTTCTTGTTCTCTGTGTGGTTTCAACTGTTGCGGATAAACTATTATCTGTGGTGATTCACAATTAAGAACTGTGTGTGTATAAATGCATCTTTGGTTTTCTACGTTAAAGCTATAACAGTGTCTGAGTTGGTTAGTAAAACGATTAAGAGTGTATTGTTGTTTAATATGATAAGTTACATTTTGATGTGCATCCCACCATTGTAGTTTCACAACCCCTAGACAAAGTAGAATTATGAGCCAGATTATAGGTGGGAGGGCTACAGGTGTAAATAGACACTCCGATTAAAAAATTAGAAAACAATGCGCGAACTAGAATCGAATTTTCATGTGTCGATAAAAAGCTGTCTCTGCTTGTAAACAATAAAAAAAAATAAAAACAATTTGCTAGCTCTCATAGACTCCAACATTACCGGTGCCCTTGACCTGGAGGGCTTTATATCAAATGGCAAATCGCAAGCCAAGCCTATCAGACGCATTTAATGGTTGCTGGCAGTGTGGCGGGTACCACTACACCATTGCACAAGTAAAAACGCAGTGTATTTTTGTTTATTTCTTTCGTATTTGATAGGTTTGATTGATTCATGGTTGATCTTATGGTATGGTAGATATATTATGGTATGGTAGATATATTTACCTTATTCAGCCCCGCCCATTTTTTAAAATTACACGTTGTCTTTAAACTTCCGATCGGCTAGCTACGTCTAGTTAGCTTCAGTGGGATAACACGGCAGAAGAGGATAGAGAGGCTAACTTGGGAGGAAAACGACAAATGCCATCAGGGGGTCAGATTGCAATATTGTACTTCGCTACCCAAGGCTATTCACCCTTACGGAGTGGGTAGACGATATGCGGCAGTGGACGGTGTATCGTATGGAGAAACTCGCAAATCCTTATCTGTTTGGTAACTAGTTTATAAAGTCATTAGAGAACTGCCGCTCCAAAGTCAGTGTTTTCCTAACTTCAGATAGGAAAGGTGTATAACAGAAGTCTCAAGTCACCAAAATCCTAAATAAACGCTCCTAACTTTAGGATGACCCATAACATATGATGCCAGTCATCTCGATAGAGCTCTGCTATCTCAATGTATTGCAATGGATGTACTGCTCAATCGGAAGTTCTGAGACAATGTGGGCAAAGCTAGTGCCCCCCATGTTTACGTGCGGAATAAGGTGAATAAGAGTCAATAATTCACAGGAGGGGTGGTGCCCTAGCGCCCTCTATTGACCAGCCGCCACTGATGAGAGCCCAGGTTGCTCTGATAGTGGCCTTCAGCTGTTCTGCATTGTTGGGTCTGGCCTATCGCATCTTCCTCTTCACAATACCCCAAAAACTTTCTATAGGGTTATGGTCGAGCGAGTGCATCTCCATAAAGTTGGTCAGCAGCAGGAAGCAGCAGTCCAGTCCTTTTTGTCTTTAACCCAGGCGAGGCGCTTCTGACACTGTGTCTTGTTCAAGAGTGTCTTGACACAAGGAATGTGACAGCTGAAACCCATGTCTTGCATACGTCTGTACGTGGTGGTTCTTGAAGCACTGACTCCAGCTGCAGTCCACTCTTGGTGAATCTCCCCCACATTTTTGAATGGGTTTTGTTTCACAATCCTCTCCAGGGTGCGGTTATCCCTATTGCTTGTACACTTTTTTTCTACCACATCTTTTCCTTCCCTTCGCCTCTCTATCAATGTGCTTGGACACAGAGCACTGAACAGCATGCCTCTTTAGCAATGACCTTTTGTGTCTTGCTCTCCTTGTGCAAAGTGTCAATGGTCGTCTTTTGGACAACTGTCAAGTCAGCAGTCTTCCACATGATTGTGTAGCCTACAGAAGAACTAGACTGAGAGACTGTAAAATTTTTCATTAAAATTTAATGAAATTCCTGTTAAAATTATTCATACCCCTGGCAAATATTGATGTAATGTTGATTTTCAAAATTATTCATACCCCTGGCAAATATTGATGTAATGTTGATTTTCTTTTGACCAATATGTTTGTTCTGACTGAAAATGGCACTGCCACATGTCAAAAGGTTGTAAGACACTGTGGTAGAAACATGGAATCAAAAAAATTATCGTTTTTATCTTAATAGGCTCATAACATTCTAAGGTCACCTTCAAACAAGCAAAAGCATGTTTTGAAAACATTTGTTTCACTGAGCGTTACAACAGGACAATAGTGTTCTAATCTCATGAAGCACCTCTCATCGTCACACTTTTCTAAAACTAGTGGCCAAGAACGCCGGTGTTAATAGCAGTTCTAAACCCATGTGTGGCTAACCCTGAGCTCCACAAACAAAGGAGACGGAGCCAAGCTTGATTGAACATACAGGATTGAACATACAGTTGAATTTAAAGTTCTATTAAGGGGGGGGGGGGGGTTACGACACTCCTCAATCGGTCAGTCTGCCGTTTCCTCTTTCCCTGTTCAGTTTCCGAAGCAGTTCAGTTAAAGGAGAATTCCATTGAAACATGATAACGAGTGTGAACGTATGTCTCATAGCTCATCTCGGCTTCTCCCCTGCACTCCGAAATCTGGCGCTAGTTAGCCGATGCTACCAACAGGTTTTCAAAGGGGGTGCCTCGGGCATCGGCCTAGCCATGCAAATAACCATTTTTACACCATTTACGAGGCTCAAAGTAGCTCCACACTTCATTGGTAGACTTCAGAGGGCCCTGACATTTATAAACGAGACATTGAGAACTTTGAAAAAGCACTGGTAGTTTATTTACAAGACGATTTATACAAACAGTACCTTCAGGAAGTTTACCGTTCGTCGCCATCTTGAATTTAGTCACGATAAGTCGAGTGACGAGTACGAATAAACAGGTATGATAAGGGATCAGATTCCAAAAATAATTCCATGGAAATGCATGGATTCCAGTTGCTTCTACTTTCACATCATTCGCGTAAACTTTCCTACTTGCTAGATTTGACCAATCTTCCGTAGCCTACATGCACAAGTAGTTTAAGTAGAACTACTGATTTTCATTATTATCTCCCTGCTTGTTGACATCTTATCATGTATGGTATTATTTCATGATCGCTAAACGTTTGATTCTTTTTAATGTTGCCATCAGTTAACTTCATTCAACTGCGCTTGTATGTAGGCTCTGCTGTTCAGTTGTGGACGTTCGTAAATTGCGGTAATGGGCGGAGAAATGCAGAGAAAGGCGCAGTTTACACTATGGATTGAAAGTTTGATAAATACGACGAAAACTTGGGTCTGACAGCGTTCGCAATCTGCGGTTTGTCCATGGCGCTGATAATGCTAAGTTAGCAAATGTACGTACATCTGGCCCTGACAACATTGTTTGGAAAAGTTTGGCTATATCTTCGTTCCCGTTAGTGTTTGGACACGGTATTCAACACCCACAGGACCGCCGCTTTAAAAGTGGAGGTTGATCTAAACCCACTGTGGGTGGAAATGGAGGCAACACAGACAAAATCCTGCGCAGTACTTGGACCAGGTAGTCATGGTGTCAAACAAAGTGAGTGAGTGATCGTTTGCGATGCAGACCTTTTACAGCAACTTTATGCTTTTCAGATTTTGCATGTGACTAAGGTTTTTAGGCCTAAACTAGACAGCTCAAATACCTTCTTACACAGTGTGCAATAGGCTTGGTACCGATTGTTAGCAATGGGCTTGAGCAAAATACTAAATGCACCATCTTCAAGCCATAGTTCGCTAAATGATAGATATTACCCAAGAAGTTTGGGTTAAACTAAGCAGCGACTCACAGACACCGAGTAATAAGAGCATAAAAGAGACAGAATCTCTTGCGAGCATATACAATAGTAGTGTTGTCACTATACATTAATTATATTTTCAATACCGATCAAGTGAAGAATTTCGATTTCAACACTTTTTCGATACTTTTTAAAAATGTTATTTTATTACCATCAGTTATATTGAATTTTCTATGATCATTCACATCAGTGCATCAGACTGACTCTATTATTGTGTTACATGCTCCAAATGTAAAGCACTTTTAGCTACATTCTGTGTATGAAAGGTGCTATACAAATAAAGATTATTATTATTATTTGTAGAATTCTGGGGTATTCTTACTGTATTCTGATGTGTTCATATGTTACTTCTGTGTGTAGTATACAACAGGGAGAGGTCCATATTATTGTACATAACTGTGCCTTAGGCCTGTGTACCAGCAGGAAGGTCATACAGGCCGATGTTTAGGAACATCCGAGGAACATCAGTGATAACATGGGCCGAGGGAGACAGCATGTCTGCCTATTCAGGCTAGTATCTCCATCTGGCCAGGGCCGGGTTGTGTACACTGGTTGGCACCTGCCACGTTGGCATGATTGACGTTTGTATGTTTTAGTATAACAGGCTTTGTCTTAGGTTTTGACACGGAGACGGATCGAGGAAGCGACCCGAGGAGCATCTTCTGTCAGAAGGCTCAGCAGCCACTTCTAATAACAACCACTGTTAACTGTTAGACTCTGCACAGTTTTACTGTTTGAGACTTAGCCTGTGTTCTGTTATTCATTATTGTACCATCTACAATAAATCATCATCTAATCGTTGATCCTGATCCCGCCGTCAAGCTTTATTGACCATCTTCAATACAGACATTAGAACCAAAACACAACGCAACAACCAGAGAATCCAACAATTATAATAATGTGACAATCATGCATAATTAAAAAAGCAGACATGTTGGATTTTAAGGAAGTAGCCATGAATTTGACACCGAGTCAAAAACGGTGGTGCATTTAGGCTATGTGTTTAGTTTCGACTGTCTGACTAAACCCTGCTGTGGTAGCCTAACTTGGACAATAACAAGGACCACAGAGAATGGTGTACCGATTGGTAGCTTTTATATTGTATGCACAGCAGTATTATATAGCCGGGGAATAGCAGATTCTTCTAGTAAGGAACACATTCCTTAACACACAGTAGCTGAGGTAATGCAAAACTAATGCCACACAATTATCAAGTGGTCCACCTAGTGGCATGAAAATTCAGTATCAACACCTGCACTTACCTGGGCTCAATCCTTCTCATTTGCCCCCTAGAGGCTGGCATGCTAGCAAGGAGGCTAAAACCCATGGATGCTAGCGTCTGTCAAGTCTCTTAAAGAAACGCTGCCTTTTGGGAAATTAGCTATTTTGTCTTCTATCCTAGAGTTAGATAAATTAGTACATACATACACTTTTCTGTGCGTGCAATAACCCAGTGGCCGGTTGCACAAAGCACCTTAAGTTAAGTTTTTCCCTTAAAATCTCATTTAAGGGTCCCTTAAAATAAAAACGGTTGCACAAACACCCTTTTCTAGTTTACTTTACCAAGTTTTCTCCTTAAGGGTTCCTTAAAATTTCCCCTTAGTATTTAAGGGTTTGTCCTTATCTTGTAAGAAATCCCTTAAACTGTTGCACAAAAGACCTTAGTAGTCTAACTAAGGGGAAAATCCTAAGGGACATCTGACTCTACCTTAACCATATTATTAACTGAATTGATGCTGATAAATTAAGTTTATTAACTACCTTTGACCATTCAAAACAATATAAAAATATGCTTCCTCTGTCAAATAGATAGGCCTATCAGAAACATGCCGTATTGTTATTGTTTGGTTTACGTAGGCTAACGTTAACAATTCATGTGGATGTCTTGTTAGCCTATGAGCTTCGGTTCGGTTCGCTAGGCAAAACGTTGGTGCACTGATGACAGTCAGGATCATTTCTAACTTGCCAACTAGTATTGTTCAGTTCATGTATATAACATGTTTTACTTGCTACCTGGATCATTTCCGCTAATATTATTAAGGTAAGATGAATGATAAGATATAAGCACTGTGTTCGGTGGGTTAACTAACAGCATCGCGGCAAAGGCAGTTAGCTAGGCTACAGCTGTTGAACAATCTCCGTGGAAACTATAGAATTTTCATGCCGGAAAATCCCTTTCAGTGCAGTAAATCCCTTGACGTTTCTCCTTAACTAAGGAAACATTTTAAGGTATTCTGTGCAACACCCTTAAGTAAATCCCTTACCTGAGGAGAAATTAAGTCTTAAGGGTCATACTTAAGGGAAAAAATTTAAGGTGCTTTGTGCAACCGGCCACAGTCCAACACATCCCACTGTTAGCCTAATTCAATGAAGGTGGGTGGGGCCAATTAGCTATTATATGCTAAAGACAGCAATTGACGGGGGTGGGGGCAGTTACAGGTGTGATACACCCATCTCATCAGTATTCGTTTGAAAGAGCCACTGGTTTAATTTAGTTTGACTTTTTTACATTTGTGTTGAAACTACATAACATTTCTGAATGCTCTTCTTATTTTTATGTAGCAAACTCTTATGTTTATAAGGTTCAAAAGTACAAAGTCTTGGCTAGGTACATTTATTGTGTTTTTTACATGGTTTGAAGACCTTTGAAAATAGGTTTTTGTGTAGTTGTGTTTACACTTAATTTTAATAAAAGGGTCAATGACGTGACGCTCATTTTTTTGTGTACATATGGGTTACATACATTTAAAATTGTTAAAATTTAAAAATAATTTGACAAATTATTTTCAAATATCATTTTCATCAAACCCTAATCTTAAAGTTTTGGATTTATTTAATTTTGAAAGAGTATTAACTGAAAATTCTCTCCAAAAATTCCAAAAAAATCCCTTATAAAATAATCTGGCATGATCTTGCACAATAACTTTTCTATATTTAATACAAGTAATGAAACCCTATTGTTCTGAATGTTTGAATTAATATGGGGAATCGTGTCTGTCACATCAACCACTTAAAATGTCAAGTGGTGTAACCACTATTTAAGGAGCAATTTTGTATGAATTATGTCAGAGAATCATGTGACAGGAAATTATGTCATAGAGAAGGACTCTTCAAGACCCCAACTGCTACGAGTCAAGGTTAGCAACTCTCTTCAAGTAACATAATAGTTTTTAGGCCATGGCCAGGCAAGCTTAGGTTACATGTCAAATGGTATGACCTTTTAAAAATGTTGATAAATCATAATAATCATAAAATATTCAATTTAATGTAAAAACTGTGTTTGCATATTCACATAAAGGTGAAGTGTGTACATAGTTGTCCATAATAATGCCTGCAAATTTTGCTTTTAAATAGAAATGTCAAATGGTGTAACCGGTTACACCATTTGACTCTTTTCTGTTTGAGACTAGTTTGATCAGATTCAGGGCCAAGAGTATGTAATTTTAGGTGCCAATTATATTATTTTTACAATTTAAATAGTGACTAACTGTTTAGCATGAACAATAGCTTTAAAAGGGTTTAATTAGATTGCAATTTAAGCGATTTTTGAAATGTCAAAGCTTTTCATTTTAAATTTAAACTTCCATAATATTTTTTTTATATTTTATTATGATGTATGTAAACAGTATGTTCAAATTATAAATAAATAAATAATATAAATACATTTATTACAGTATATATAAAATGTACCTCTTGTCCCCCAATGGATGCCACTTACAAGCAAGAAAAACCAACCTGCTGTTGGTTGGTTGTTAAGAAATTATCATACCCACTCTTTCACTCACTCTTACTCTTATGTTTCTTAATCAGTCATGGGTGTGTTTTGGGCTTAACATCCTTTAAACCAATGATGAGGACATCTGTCATTCCCTTTAACAGCAAGCAGGGCAACTTCAAACAGCGCATCAGTATTTTGATAGTCAGCAGTGTATTTTACTTTGGAGTGGGTAAGACTGTTTTTAGTGGCAGGCTAGCACATACCGTTGACTTGCGCTAGCCTAGCACCTGCGAACTCTGCAATTAGAACGACTGGATGAAACGTGTTGAAAACGGTCTCCACTGATAAATATCACACTTGCTTACTTGGAAATGAGGTCCTATGTCCAAAATCCTGAACCACCCCTTTAATAGTTAACTAAATGTCTTTTTGTCACTAATTAACAGTTATTTCTTACATCATTTAAATGTTAAATGTTTATTTACAAACTATATGTTAATAGAAAAGTTAATGACTTATTATTATTTACAGTAACTTATTGTTAGTAAACTGTGCTTCTGCCTATCCCAATATGAACCACTCCCCATAGGACCCTTACCATAGATAGATAGATAAATAGATACTTTATTGATCTACCTTGACATGCTGCCACTCTTGTCGGCACCGGAAGCGCTTGCAATAAAGTTGGTTAAACTTAATTAATATATAAGTTGTATATAGCTATAAGCGTGGGGCCCCTTATAATAAAGTTGGTTAAGCTTAATTAATATATTAGTAGTATATAGCTATCAGTGTGGGGCCCCTTATAATAAAGTTGGTTAAGATTAATTAATATATTAGTAATATATAACCATCAGTATGAGGGACCCTTATAATAAAGTTGGTTAAGCTTTATTAATATATTAGTAATATATAACTATTAGTCAGACGGTGAAGGGAATGAGACCAAAACTGATTTATCACATTTATTACTTTAGGAAAAGTTAAAACAAAACATGTCTTCAGGCACTGGCATACATAAAACATCTGCACAAGCAAAATAAAAAGAAGTAGTTGAATGGGCTATATTACATGCATTATTGCTAGCCCTACTAGCAATCGAGACATGCAACATGGATCATGGAATGTTCAGGTGCACAGAACGACAGTTTATTAATATTCTGAGACTCACTAAACACTGAGACATAGACCATATGGAGGTAATGCATAAACATAATGCTAAACTAAATGTACATTAATTTCCTGCTAGACTGAATTGCACTTTCCATGCACACTAACTACACTGAATGCATGAAAAGTTGCTAGCGGAGTTTACAGCTAGTCACGTTAGACTCTACTCGTGGTCATAATGAAAACATTAATAAATGTTTTCTAAGTTGCTAGAATTGCACCCAAATCCTAACAATACATGTAAAGTAATATAATACAGGTGGTATATCGAAACAAAGTGGGGAGAGCTTCATACAGTCAACCTACCCAATGCAAAGCATACCGCTTCTGATCAGCTATGGCAACACGGACAAAACGCAGCAGAGCTGCAGTATACCGTTTCTCCAAAGGGGGCTCTAAAACACCAATCTCAATAAGGCTGCTTAATTACGGCGAAAATCCCATACAAACACTAAACTACATTTCTAACTCTGTTACACCCCCCTCTACTGAATTTCACCCAATTCACCAAGCAAATTCACCAAGCAGCAACCAAATAGTACTTCCAAAGGCAAAGAGTACACTACTTTCAAACACTAGCCAGAGGGTCACCAATTACAGGACAGCCAACCACAAAGGTATCCAATAAGGATGAAGTGGAAGAGGTGCACAAACTCTCACACAACCAACCACTGGCAGTAGGGTGCCTTATACACCCCACAAGACCATAAAGCCATAAACCATAAATTCCATAAATTATCCACAAAGCTAATCAGAAAAGCTAGATAAATAATAAAATGTATTAACTTTTATATTAGCATATAGTTTGTAAATAAACATTTAACATTTAAATGATGTAAAAAATAACTGTTAATTAGTGCCAAAAAGACATTTAGTTAACTATTAACAAATATTAATACAATATTAGTTAATAGATTTGTTAAAACATTAACATAGATTTTATGCAAACAACTAATATTTAATTAATGATGAAAAAACTATTAACTTGTGCCAAATAGATATTTTAGTAACAATTAACAATCATTAACAAAGGGTTAAGTAATTACTAGTTTGCTATTTATTATGGCACCTTATTATGGAGTGTTACCAATATTTTTAATTTTCTCATCTTACCAACCCTTATCTGTCACTGACCCAAAAACTAATTTCATTACATTCACTTTACTCTAACGTTATTATTGTAGATGTTTTGTAGAATATAAAAATATGTTCCACTTTTGCATAGATGGTTTTAGTTAGATGAAATACTTAAAAATGTTAAGGTGTAGCAGACTGCCTCAAACTGTCTGAAAGGTTTGGGACCTCAGAGTGTTAAGGCATATAGTGATTGTGTGAAAAGATCCATTTTGTTTTATTATAGTTTAACATTTTGCATCCCATAAAATGGTTATACGTGTCCTAGCATCTACAATATAATGTCTTAAGACAATGAAGCTAATTTAAATATGTAATACCTTATGAGTTTAGCTCCCTCCCGACACATTCGTACTCATGCTAGTCAGTGAACCAGCACTCTGGGGTTTTAGGACACTGGGTAGTGCGCTCAACGCCCAGTCCTTGGGTGCTACGTGGTGGTGGATTTGTTGGGGAATAGCTGTTTTAGCTGGAAACACCAAAAGCTCAATTTTTGAGAGATTAAGCTGAAGATGCTGATCTTTCATCCAGACTGAAATATCCTTAAGGCATGCAGAAATCCGATGGGGAATGGAAGAGTAAAGACAGGTAAAGTTGAGTATCATTCACATAGCAGTGACCCAAGGAAGTGGTGTAAATAGAGAAAAGTAGTGTAATACTGATCCCTGAGGCACACCTGTGGTGAGGTCATGTGGCTGTCCATGCCAAGACATGCTGAAAGAATGCCCTTTAAGGTAGGATTTAAATCGGTCAAGGGCTTTCCTAGAAATTCCAGTTCAGATAGCGTAGAAAGGAGAATGTCATGGTTAACAGCAGTGGTGTAGTCTACGTGATACGCAAGGATGCTTCAGTCATAGACAGAAAAGCAGTTTCAGTAGAATGACTCTTGAAAACTGCATAGCAGGTTGTTGATATAGTGTCATAGACTTGCTGGAAGACCACTTTCTCCAAAAACTTTAACAAGAAAGGAAGAAGGGGGATAGGTCTGTAAAAACAGGAATGGTTTTCACTAGTTTCACATTTGGCTAGGGTCAGTGTCAGTGTCTACTGGTAGCATAAGCCAGTACCTGGAGCCTACAAAGGTTGCACAGGTAGTCCAACTCCTGCAGTAGGACCAGTATCTGCTCCTTTGTGCAACAACCAAAAGTAGGAGCCCTGCCAGAGCCCTACAAAATGACCTCCACCAGGCCACTGGTGTGAATGTCTCTGAAAACACACAGAACGGACAACGTGATTTAGAAACGCACTTTATTTGCACACACAAACATGAACGGCATCCAGCATGGTTGTAACGGCAACTGTAAAACGCAAACGTAACGATATTACTGTAGGTAAGAGCCTCACTTTCAGGGTGGCCAACTGAAGGTTGATGAAACATTGACATTTAGCAAACACTTCATAATAACAGACAATAGCATAACTCACCGAGTTGCATGTTTACTTCCTGGTCTGTGGCGCACTCAAAGACCCGACGGAAAGACGAAAAGACCCTTTTAAGTTTGTGGAGTGTGACGTCGTGGACGAGCCATAGGGACGAGCGGAGGTCAAGTTTACGGGACGAGAGGGGTGTTTGGGGCTTTCTGTAATTTATGCTATGTATTTTGTTATGAAGTAATGTCAGATGATTGCCTTGCGATGGAACCTATGGAACTGTCTTATTGTATTGAATGTAGTCATAGATCTTGATATAGAGAATGTATATTAATTTGATTGATTGATTGTTGAACTGTGCATTGGTTTAGGTTAGAGAGTTAAATTCTCTGGTGGGAATATGGTTGTAAACGTGATCTTCAGAGGCTAGCCGGGAGGAGCTACAACAGAGGGCAGCTCATCCCGGACAGAAAGGCTACAGTCTGCCTGACGTGACTCGCGGTAGACATCGCGGGAGATATCGCGGAATGCAATAAACACAGCAGAACTTTCATTCTTACTCATTAAAATGAGCATGATGACTGACGAAATAAATTCTTATGATGTTTAAATAAACCACTGTTGTCATACAGTTAACAGGCCTGCATTGTAGCACATAAATTCAATATCAAGTGTTTCCCCTATATGTGTGTCTATCTATTTAGCCAACAGCAGAAAATAACAGAATATCCAAACGTTTTCAGTAGGCTAGCCTACCATTGTTGCAGAAATCACGTATAAGAAGGTATCCCTTCGATTTCTGTTTATTTTTTCGCATATTCCAACATAAGGAAGCAGCATGAGCCTCCCGTCATAATCGTCATGAGGACATTCCTCCCAAATGGCCCTATCACGTCTTTGAACTGACGTCATGAGGGCATGTTTCAGCTCGTGCAGCTCGTGGAAGGCAACTACAATAGGCGAGTTCGACTTGCAGCAGATCTGTGCAGATCTGACTTGATGTGATGCATGCTGGGTTGAACACAATGCATACTGGGATGGACACAATGCGTGCTGGTTAGAAATTCTGTCCGACTTCTGTCAGCCGCGGAGGGACTTACCACCGTGACACCATGTCACATGGCCTTAAAATATTGCGGGAGTCTTAGCCTGCAGACAGATCTTGCAGTTGCCTTCCACGAGCTGCACGAGCTGAAACACGTAGAAAGCCAGACCAAGTCAGACTCAGCCGAAGTCGAACAAGCCTAAGATCTGTCTGCAGGCTAAGACTCCCGCGATATTTTAAGGTCATTTTGATACATAGTTGAAAGTTTAGTGATTTGATTTAAAAGTATTGTTTGGAGTTTTGTTTTTTCTTTTGTTTTTCCGGATTTCTCCTGACTGGCATGTTACCTGCTGCCAAGGTAAATAAATTGCTGCCCTTATTAAAACGACACTGTCTCCTGTACGTTCCGTCACCGCAACGCCATCACACCTTCCATAAACAAAAATAGGGCTTAGATGTCATCCAATTGCCAGAAAAGGTGAAAAACACTGTTTGGTATGCAAATTATCGCTTATCTCAAACAGTACATTTTAAATGTAATAACAGAGAGTAACTAGAAAATGCAATTCCAGGGAATTACCATTGCATGTAAATGCAAAAAAGCTGCTGTGTATAACATTATATTACTTACAGTATGATTATTCAGATTACACAGTCTTACAGTATTCTTGAAAACCACTTACTTGGTTAGATGTTAGCTTAGAGTATATGACAGTCAGTAAAAATAAATGGTCAATTCAATATTGATCAACATTCTTTGTTTTAATACAGCAGAATGATACTCAGTATACACTAATGAACACTTACCAATGTAAGCTTGAAGTAAAAATCACAGATCACAGTTGTGTGTGTGTGTGTATATATATATATATATATATATATATAACTTGATAATGCCTCAGTTAATGGTATTAGGTCAAATTTGATGGTGATATATACACTGAAGAATAAAAGAGTCAGCCCTTCAGATGATCAGTTTTAGACAGAACTTAGGTTAGAATCTTATTTTTCACACAGCTCAGGTCTAAAAAAAGAGGTCTAACAGCACAGCTATGTTCCACAGATGTTACAGCACAGGTATGATTCAAAGGTATGAATGGTTGACAAATATGATTTCACAGGTATACATGTTCCATATAGTTAGTGAGTATGTGATAATGTCTCAGTGTAGATCTCAGATAAGTCTCAGTATGGTTAAATGGTATGTGCACAGATATGTTGAGATATGGTCACATGTTTGTAAAAATGTATGTTAGTAGGTATGTTGCTAGCAACATTGTCAGAGATGTATGGTTGACAGGTGTGCACACAGACAGGCACACACGTAATGTCATACACGGTCATCACTACTGGTCTGGTCTGGTCTGGAACCTAAAAGGCAAAAGCAAAAGTTTAACAGTTATACCAAAACAAGGAATGTCTGCAATTGTACAATTGTTCAATACAACTAAGGTATTTAAGTGAAGTTGTTACATTACATTAGGCTGACACATTATAACCTAACGACTAACATGGTAAACAGTTTAAGCTTTTTAAACAATTCTCTCAACAATTCTAGGACAATTAAAAAAAGGTAGAGTAGGCCTACAATACAATTGTTGCACCATCTAGCTACTGGTAGTTAAATACTAGCCTATAATATTAAATTGCAAACAAAGCAGAATTCTGTGTTTTATTGTTTTCAGTTTTAGTATAGGTGATAGCTAATCATATTTTTTTAAAATATAAAACGTAAACAGCTTAGAAAACTTTGGCAAAGGGTCTGTTGTTGCTGTTGATAATCATATGAGTAAGGACAGATCATTCTGATACTAAGTATCTTGATAACCAACTGCTATAACTTAAACAGCTTGCTAGGTCTGTCAGACACATTTTTTCCTACAGATTACAATGTACTACAACTGAAAAGTTTGATTCACGTGCCAGGCTACACTTTAATTTATAGACCAGAACAATGCAGAAATGAGTAGGCCAAGTAAACATTGTAGCCTATGTTGACAACACAAACATTATAAGTTAGCTCAACCTCTGTTGTGTGTTTTAACAAGACTTTAGTCGTATTGTCCATTTCCTAACAGTAGCCTATTCATGGCTTTTATAAGGTCCCTTTCCACAGGAGTATTAATAAAGCACCAATGCATTCATAATCTAGGTGCTTGATTGTATACACCTGTAGAAAGGGACCTGATGAAACCCATCAATAGACGAACTATAGTATACCGTGATAGTGTTTACTTAGGCTAGCTTCTAGTAAGAATCAGGAGCGTAGAATGACACGTAGCCTGGCCTATTTGATACACAAACAAGCGGTGTACAACGTTAAACATTTGTTAAAATAAAAACAGGAGCATATATTTGTTAACTTTAACTAAAATGTGAACGGTAGAAGCTATAACGTTATGACCATCAACAAGTAGCTAACTTGGGTGGGTTTCATCAGGACCCTTCACACAGCCTAGCACTAGGCTATAATCAAGCACCACGCAATCTGCATTCATAATTCTAGGTGCTTGATTCTATACACCTGGGGAAAGTGACCTGATGTTGAATAGAACCAGAACCTAGTATCTGTAGGCCTAACGTTACTTCTCTGGTTTACGTTAACGTTCTAGTTAAAACGCTGCTGGTTAGTAGGCCTAATGAACAAATGTAACGTTACGTTTGATTGTCGTTAGCTATCGAAACCTACAGCTAATAGGTCACTGTCAAGTTGACGACATATTAACGTTGATTAACAGTGGGTTTCCTTATATTAACGTAGCAAGGTGCTAACGTCAACTATTTCACTAATGTTAACGTTACCTAACGTTATAACGTTAGTTTAGTTATTTGTGACCCATCATTTAATACATATAACGCTAACGTTACATAATGTTTGATGACATAAATGACTCAAATACCAAAAACCGAAACACTTACCTTGTCTGTAATTAGAGAAATGTGCCTCAAGCAAATAAAGTAACCATGGTACAGCAGGCGAAGACGTTCAGAAGATTCACAGCTCCAGTGGCAGCTCGCGTTCAGCTGTTGATAGTTGCTTTCAGCTGCAGGTCACGTCATAATGCTAAAAGTTGCCGCCAAGGCGGTCAATGTTAAGTCAATGGGAATTTATTGTTCTTTTATCGTAAATATCTCAAAAAGTATAAAGTTCACAAATGTAAAAATGTCATTGTACAATTGTCCGTTACAAGACCTTTGTAGGAGTGTGTGGAAATTGCAGTAAATCGCAAGAGACAATTTCTCACGTTGAGCACCAAATGCGTGTGTCGTTTATTTTCATAGGAAAAACACTGAAAACTAAAATGGCGCTGTCCAGCAACAAAACAGGCATGGGGCTACACGTCATCACACATTCATAACATTTAAAGGGACCACGATCCCTGAACAGTTATACTTACATGAAGTAACTACAGACAGAACAAAGTGCTGTGTTTAATATAAACGGTGTGTAGAACCACACTTAATAACAAAGGTGAATTATGCCGGTCACATTCACTACAAGTGTTTGAATGACGTCAAACGGTTCAGTGGTTTTATTGTCATTAAACGTCAAATTTGGTCGGAAGAAGAATAATAACAGATAACTAGAAAAGCATTTCCTGAAGGAAATACAGTGCATGAAAATGCAAAAATATGATGTAAAATATCATACAGAGTAAAAACAAACTATATTGGTTGCTAGGTAGATGAGGTTTAATATAGTTGGAATGACTGAACAGTTAAATAGGTGGATAGTTTAAATGGTTAAATTATTTAGGTAGATAGTTGACGATAACTGACAGTTGGAATGGCTCTAATGTTTGCTAGCAGTTATGCTAACAATGCTAACCAAGTTACTTAACTTAGTTAATTTAGCTAATGTTTTCTAGTAGTTTAAAATTAATAATTTATAGCAGTGTCACTCCCCGATGTGAGTCACGCATGCTCAGATTGATAGGTTTTACGGCATAACGCCAAGGGATCCGACTGAAATCCATAAAATAATTCACTTTTCTGTTTCAAAAATGTTTTAGCAAACGCCATTCAAGTGACAGCCTTTGTTGTGCTTGATTGCTTACTTACTTGCCAGCAGTGAACAAACTCCGTTATGTAGGTCAATTTTTATTGATATTACAGAAGTCTCTCGCTAGCAGGCTCATCAGATCATGCCGTGAAAATGCGATGCCTTACGTTAAATAATATATTACTGCTGTGTAGGCTAATGTTATTATTCTGTGTCTAACAGCACAGGTAGTCGCAAAGTAGCAAAGTGACGCATGCGCGACTCACATCGGGGAGTGACAGCAGTTATGCTAAAATATTAAGAATGCTAACATGCTAACTATGTTAACCATGTTACTTAGCTAACTTAGCTAATGTTTACTATTAGTTTTGTCAAAAATAATAACTATGCTAACAATGCTAACTAACATGCTAAAATGCTAACCATGTGACTTAGCTAACCTAGCTAATCATTTTTAGTAGTTATGTTAACTATGCTAACTAGCATGCTAACTATGCTAACCATGTGACCTAGCTAACCTAGCTAATCATTTTAGTAGTTATGCTAACTAGCATGCTAACATGTTAACTATGCTAACCATATGACCTAGCTAACCTAGCTAATCATTTTTAGTAGTTATGCTAACTATGCTAACTAACATGTTAACTATGCTAACCATGTTACTTAGCTAACTTAGCTAATCATTTTTAGCAGTTTTGCTAAAAATGCTAACTAGCATGCTAACATGCTAACCATGTTACTTAGCTAATCATTTTTAGCAGTTTTGCTAAAAATGCTAACAATGCTAACATGCTAACCATGCTAACTAGCTACAGTGGGTAGGAGTCATAGTTGATGACAAGTAACAGTTACAATGGCTGAACAGTTAAAAAGTTCAGTAGTTTAAAGGGTTAAATTGTTTAACAGTGAAATATTGTAGTGAGGACTTTTATTTTGAAACAGTTTTTTGGCAGAGGAAGCAGTTGAACAGGATGTGTAGTCTTAATAGGGCCAGTTTGTATGCTTAAAGCCTGAGACTGGCAGTTGATCCAGGTGGCCCGAACCAGAGCCATATAAAGGTAGAGTTGCGACAATGGGTGTTCAAAATTCGTTAAGGTCACGTGGTTCATGTAAACTTCAAATAGTTCCCGGAAGTGATTGACAATGGATTAGAATGCATTAAATAGGCTACTGTTCAATGATAGACAGAGCCACGATTTTGGTTAATTGACAGTCAATAAATGCATTGATATACAATATTTATAACACAGTGTAATTATTGTGTAAACTATGTAGTTATCCTACCATTACAACAATATTAAATTAAATTCCAGACCTTATATCTTAGCCTGCTATATAAGGTGACGTTTTTTTCCGCCCTTTTACGTATGTGTCACTTAATATTAATTTCTGTACAAAAGAAGAGATTCTTTAGAAAACGCTATTGCACCCACCCCATAAGTGTATCTAAATTATCGCTATATAAAATAAATGACCTCGTACAGTGACTCGAAAAGCTGTAAACAGTGTTTTTGAGACTGCCTGTAGCCTACAAAAGCGCATGGAGCTCCTGTGAAATTTTGATTGCAACGAGAAACTGTAACACAGCTAGTCTAACATTACTTGTTTGAGCTTTCTACCCCGCGTTTCCTCTGGTAGTCACTGATCTAGCAGCGTGAACCTAGCGAAAATAGAATGTTCGTGCCGGATGTATCTATTGCTAGCAAAGGCGGCTAAGAGTTAGCCATTTTTTCAAAATAAAAGTCCCGCTAACCACATTGGGTTTAATGGAGATCGTTCAGAATAATGAAACAAACTTTTGATTTGACTAACCCTATAACATGTGAATATGAAATAAATAATTATAAATATTATAAATGTGAAATAAATAATTTATTAGGAAAAAACTGGTTAAATGTTCAAAAATACGTTTAGTTTATGAAGCTTCTTATGTGTTATGATTTGTATAGTATTATTTATTGTTTATTAGGTTGTTAATTAATTAGACATTGTTGTCAAGTTGTTGAGCTAAGAAAACTAAGTCTTGTGCCCCCTCAACATGGGGGTGAAATGG